>NC_092578.1:19185320-19477820 GCF_037975245.1 Apostichopus japonicus | reverse complement strand
TCTCCCAAAAATGTTATTACACCACAGAATATCCCGGAAGGTTATTTATTTTTCTTCTTCATTCATTTCAGTTAATACTTGCCAGATTTAATGGCTAATTCTTTCTCTTTTATTAATTTTTGGGCTGATTCTTATGTTTATAATTTTCTCGAAGACATAACAGTTGTGAAGATGGAGAACTTTTCATTGCACTGCTTCAAGAAGAATAAAATGGAGGATTTTCGCACAACTGGTAAAAGCAGGAGTTAATACCAAAGATGGCATATTCAAGGACATAACTATTATTCTGTAACAACAATATGGTGAGATACAAACGAGACTGTTGGGCCTGATGATCTTGCCACGAGTTGTCCATTGTATGTGGTACCCGCTGTTACTGACACACACGATCCACATTCTGGAGTTGGATCAATGAACATCGGTATTTGGCTGCACGTTTCAGGGGTCGATTTAATGTCCAAAAGAAACTGCACGGGCGTCTGACTGAGGGCCGTTGTTGATGCTTCGTTTGCAAAATCACGAATCTCGAGCGCTATGCCGTAAAGACCTGATGAAACAGTTGATGTGTCCGGGAGCACTAACTCACAATTGTCCTACAGAGAATGAATAAAGAAAATTTAACCCACAACGTGAATTTTAAGAATTATATAAAGAAACACATTTCCGAACTCATTCAGGTTTTCTTCCTTTTAGTGGAGGTTACGTTGCACATTAATATGTAATATCATAAACGGACCATTGCTTTCGTACAATTTCAAGTTATTATTTCAATTAATTATATATATTTTGAAAATAACGCAATGTAATACATTTCTTTCTTTTACAACAACGATCAGGGAGATATTTACGAAACTATTGAATATGCATGAGAAATCTTTCCGACTTACTGAATCTAGCGTAAATCCCGGCACCGGACCACAAATACCTCCGCAATTAGTCGCCCAAAAACATCTGACGTCATCGCCGTCAACATCGCGAACTAAAAAGATGAACCATCTTCTATCATTTATTAACTTGATTAAAAGGTTCGTGTTGTAAAATACGTTACTATTACAACACCACCAGAACAAAGAAATTGGGAAATTGTGGAGATCCCTATAATCGCATGATACATGTCTCTCTTTCAGCGTGTTGTTCTATAAATACGAGAATCTATTTGTTTGACTCTCATATTTAGAAGTAACAACATATAGTCTCTTGTTTCTCTCTTGTTCAAATAGATTTGTAAAATTGACCAACGTTCATTATTTATCCAGTTTGGGAATTACATGTTCAAAGAAAGACTTGAGAGGTTCTTCACCATGTACAGTAGCTAGACAAAATAATATATCGTCAATGTATCTATAATATTGCTGCGGCTTAAGTGAAGAAGTGGAAAGCATTTCCTGTTCCAATTTGTGCATAAATATGTCGGCGTAAAATGGTGTCATTTTAATGCCAATATATAGCTGTACCTTTGATTGGAGATCATATTTACCATTATTACTGGAATAGAGCAATAACATCCTACGGTATACTGCAAGTTATACACGTAGATACAGTGTCTGAATATGGTTGTGATGATTAAAGCGGACAGCTCAGAGCTTACAAAACTCTGGTGTACGGAACTAATGATCTCAATTACAGGTGAAATGTCTTACCACAACCTATTTATTGCTTGCTTGTACATTTTTCACCAGTACGTATAGGCTGTCAGTGTACAACAGGGATGTCCAACCTACGGCCCGCGGGCCACAGTCCGGCCCGCCGCAGGGTTGCGTCCGGCCCGCCAGAGATGCTCCACGGTGCGAAATTTTAGTGAACAGATTTATTGATAACAATTTGAAGCTATATAATCAATCATTCGAACCTTCTGGGTCAAAAAAACTGCATACAGGTCAGTTTGTGTGACACTCTCAGCGGAGGGAGGGGGGGGGGCGGCTGGACTTTATTCATCTGTTTTATCAGGAAGGAAAATAAATCAGTGAGCTCCGCGCGCAGTGCTCACATTTTGTTGCCTTGGGCTTCGGACAAAATATCGAAAAATCGAGCGTAGGATTCATGAGGCCCCTCCTTCATCATACTCATTCCATGTGGCCCTCCTCTGCAAAAGGTTGGACAACCCTGGTGTACAAGTAGTTAAAACTTCATAATTTGTGTTTCTCTTATCGTTGGCTGTATTCTTTACGTAACACATTTTGGGGAGTATGTATATATAGTTGCGCTATTTTGCCGCTTTTTGAAGCAGGCGTTGTTCCCAGTTCTTCACAAAATCCCATAGGGTTCAATCTCAGAGCATTTCACACTCTGAAATTGAGATATTTAAGTATCTAGGACGGGTCAGAAACTCTGGAAGAGTACTTATTGGTTTCGATAATAATCGTAACCTTTGCATTTATGCAGGCGGGGAGTGTGTGTGTGTGCGTGTGTGCGTTTGTTTTGTATTCTGACCGAGGACTTGAACAAAAGAATTCCAGGTCCTCGGTTGTGATTTCTAAAGAATCGCCACGTCCTCGGAAGAATTCTATTGTATGGGGTATTGTTAAGGTTAGGGTACGTGGATTTGAACAATGGAAAATACAATGGGGTCCTCGGTCTGAATGTAAAACAAACATGTGTGTGTGTGTGTGTGTGACGCCTCGCTTGTAAACGCGATATCTCAAAAAGGGAAGCTTGGACCAACTTCATATTTCGTGAGTAGGAGGACCACATTAAGGAGCAAAATGAGTAAACCTTGTAAACACAATATCTCAAGAAGGAGAGCTTGTATCAATCTCGTATATCTTGTTAAGGAGAACCACATTGAGTTCAAGATCCCTATTGTGTTTGGTGGAGATCCAAGTCCATTTGGGGTCACTAGAGGTCAAATTTTGAAAACCTTGTAAACACGAAACTCAAGAAGAGAAGGTTGGACGAATCTCATATTTAGTATAAGTTTGAACACGCTCAGTACAAGATTTGATTGAGGTCGAAGGTCAGTTGGAGTCACCAGACGCCAAATTGTGGAAACCATGTTTTATAAGCTACCGGTATCTCCCACCTACCAGCCTACCAGATAACATGTGCGTTACGCCTCATACGGATAGGAGGCTATTGGAAATGAGCTTATGGACATCAGTAGAATCTAAAACTGAAAACTCGAACATATTTGCATTGGCTTTAACGTGCCGCTCGGAAGCCTTACCTGCGTGCAAAAAAAAGGTGTACTCTTTGTAGTACAGTGGTTCTACTGGACGTTTTCCGTCGTATTTAAGTTCAGGTTGGATGTAGTTTCGTTGTGACACGGCAGCGTTTGTGAAACTTAACAGTTCGTCTAGTTAGATTTTTCTATGACCAATCTCAATGCGAAACAATTGTGCAGGCCTAAACGGTCTTAGTTTGGCAGTGAGTTCACGAGCTTTTGTCTGGATCGGCTGTTGATCTCAATTTGTGTAGTCTCGTCCACCAGTTCCAGCATAGCTAGGCCTTAAAAGTAACGTTCGACTTTCGTCACGTTCATGATTATGGGACAACTTGAACAAACCTGGCTAGGCCTGTGAGCATTTTTATGTTGTCTAGGCCTGCAGCAACGGTTGGGTAGAACAGTGTTCGTTAACACAACAACGTGAAGAATTCCAGTCAAAATAACAATACACTTAAGATAACAAAACATCTCCTTAATTATTTCTTAAGGCATTTTCCTACTGGCTATCAGTAATAATTCGCAAGTAAAGAACAATTTAAGGAGTTTTGAAACAAGTTTGCTGTTGTTGCTGCTAGGATTTTTGGAAGTAATATGCTCTTACAATCTAAGATTTTCATTGCGTAAGAGATCGCTTTGATTTAGGTATAGTGTAAAAGAGTAATAGCGATATTTTATTCGCGCATCAATCTGCAGCTAAAAGACAAGATAAATCACGGGGCAAATGTACGAAGTCGCGCTAATCGAGTACGGTAGCGGTTCAAAGTAGCTGTAAGGTATACACTGTACAGGCTTAGGACTCGTGCACACCTAGCTACTGTATATAGTATATGCCTAGTAATATAGGAGCCATAATGTAACAGAAGCCAAGCTATCTTCGTATGTGTTTTACTCTTATTTGTTTAAGACATTGCAGTAGGCCTGCTTATCTATGATTCTGCGACATGTTTTACTTTGTTCAATATCAACACTTACTTTTGGTGGAAAAAGTTTAAATTTCATACTGCAAAGAAATATGACTTTTCAATGCGCAATTACGTAGCACCGTGTATCTGCTTAACTGCCTGACCTTTGTCCATAGAAAGTATTGATGTTGCAGATCTGTACTTTGGAGACTTGAATAACAATCATAGGCCTACTGGCGAGTTAAATTTGGCGAGTAAATTTTTAGTCACGGTCGCCAAATAGCGAGTACTTTTAAAAATATTGTCGAGGCCTGAAAACCTTCATAAACATAATTTCTTATGCAATCATGGATACTTTTCATACATGGTATATGGACTTGCCATATTGAGTACAAGAATCCTATTGCTTGTGAGGTCAAATCTCCTATAGGTCACCAAAGGTCAAACTCTGAAAAACCTTTTACATGATATCTAACGATGGAAATCGTGGATACCTCTAAAACTTGGTGTGTGGATTCATAACATTGAGTACAATACCCCTATAGTTTTTGGTGGAAGTGTGTATAGCCACGTAGAGTAGACTGACCTGTGTTCATCATGCCATAGTGTTATTGTATAACAGCTAGTTCTGGTTATACTAAAAAGCAGAAGTCAAGTGCATTGAAGTCATCGAAACCTCAATGCATTTGCATTCTGGTTTTAAACGTTTCACAAATTTAAAATGCTCTCATGTGACGGGACTACTGGTCATTCACTTTCTCTACTTGCTCTACAAAATATTATAATCTGTTTTGACTAAATTACCAACCATATTGTGCTGTCATATTTAGAAACAGCAGCAAATATTTTCTCATGTCTCTGTCTTAATCTCTTACCGGGTATTGTAAGGGTGTTGGTGCAGCCATTCTTGAACGGAACCACAGGGAGTATATCAGTCACCGGTGCACTGTTGATCCTGCCGGTATCAGCGCGCACTGTCAGATCAACAATAGTGAGTAAATCCCAGCTACCAGCGCCATTCATCAAAGTGAGCCAAGCACTCCCACTAAATCTGTATAAATAAATAAATCAATATATAATAATAATAATAATGTAGATTTATATAGCGCCACTTCAGGAAACGAGTAACTGCCCATGGCGCTTCACAAAGTGGAAAGCATCAACACTGAAATGCACAACAGAAAATGAGTTTTCAGTAAACTCTTAAAAGCGGTTAGATATAGAACAAGTTTGAAGATGGTCTGGTAACTGATTCCAAAGACTTGCGGCAGAGTACAGTAAAACTTCTGAATCAGTAAGCCTTCACACGAGGTTTAGGTACACAGAGGTGTGTGATTTGCTTGTCGAACATCATGTGCGTACAGGAAGGTAAGATGATAGAAGTTCAGCCACAACCCAGTAGCATAAAACCTTCAGAGAATACATTCAATGTTACAATCTTTTGACATTAGCGGCAAACAAAAAATATAAAAGAATTCCCTCCATTTATTGATAACTTGAGTCAAATGAACAAACTTCATTCTAGATGCTTCAAATTAAATATTCAATTCACAAAAGAGGATTCTTTTTTTGGGTTTTTATTAAAGAAACGTCACCCTTATCATTTTCTCATTCTTCATTTTAAGTTCTATATTTTCAGTACCAAGCGTCAAAAACAAGATCTTAATTTGTAATGAATAGATTCATAAATTCACGTTTGCATTAAAAGTGGAGAAATCTATTTTTCGACATAACGAAAAGAATAATGAGAATTAAAATTAATTTCGAGGAACTCAAGGATGCTTTCTCCTCATTAATAAATATCTCAAATATGTAATATTTCTCAATTTCCCCATCCTCAATTCTTATATTTTGCTGCTATTGGTTGTAATATTTTTGTAGTAAGTCAGGGATTCTTGTAGTGTTTCTATAAATTGTAGTACTTCTTCTAAATATTCTTATTATATTTATTTGTTTTC
Source organism: Apostichopus japonicus (assembly GCF_037975245.1). NCBI lineage: Eukaryota > Metazoa > Echinodermata > Holothuroidea > Aspidochirotida > Stichopodidae > Apostichopus > Apostichopus japonicus. The sequence goes on along the minus strand of NC_092578.1, from coordinate 19,471,797 downwards.
TATCCGCCATGTTGGTCGTTATTATACTGCATGGTAATGCTCAACTTCATTTCTATTTATTTTTTTGCTATTTTGAATGGATACGTTATTTGCATATTAATGTATAGTTGAAATAAACGGAGGGGGAAAAAGAAGGGAAAAAAGATGCTTCAAATTATATAAACGTCATAACACAATAACAGTTGTTCAAAGAAAAACAGCCCAATTGATCGAACGAGATTAATGGAAAAGAGAATCGTATGTCCCGAAGGCTTGTTTTAGCTGCATGAAGTTAACTTTTACTAGGATATCGATGTTGTGTGTACTTTTTTTACACTTATTTTAAACTTATAGAAAAAATCCGCTACAACAGGAATACATTTATTCATTTTAAATTGAAAAATGAAATGCTTCATATAAAAATGTATGGGTGAGCTACATCGACACCGAAACCCAGTAGGATATCCTTCTTGGAGAAGAAGAATTGCTTATTTAATAAAATTAATTAATTAGTTAATTAATAAATTATATAAATAAATGACTGAATGACTTCTATCTATCTAAATGAATGAATGAACGAACGAATGAATAAATGGATCAATGGATGGATGGATCAATGTTCCATGATCATGTATCCAATGGATAAATATTCCATTGTGAGAATATTGCTTGTACGTTTACCCTCAAGGTTGTGTTAATATTTAATTGTCTGTTTTGAAAATGGGTGTATAGGAAGATAGGGAAGGGAGAAATATAAACTTCGGAATGGGTTAGTGGCTGAGGTGAAGTGAAAATAGTATGACTGATTGATGTAAGATAGTTAGATCGGAGAAGGTACGTATAACAGACACGTAAGGGAGAAATGAAACACTTTATAATAATTGCAGTGACATTTATACAATTATTTGTCCTATAACTTATATGTAGATGTAACTAACCCTACAGTAAACATGTTTTCACTAGCAGTATACGTTGCTGTATTTATTCCTGTCGTCCAGTCTTCTGAGGCGCTGTAGCCTGTACAAATATATGACAATGATATATCAAAATCTGAACAGGTACATGCAAGCGCTCCTTCACCCGGAAGTATGGTTAGACTCATGATGTCAGCATCAGTGCAAAGTTGTGCCGATCTTCGCCAAGACACCCTCCACGATATTTCAATCTGAAAAAAAACAATAAAAAACAAACCATAAAAAAACAGCTATGAAAGGCTATAAAAAGTAACTAAATAACTCCGCCTTTCAGTCTGTCCTATCATTTTATCTTCTTAACCTTGGATTGGAAAGGAGTTTCCACTTTGCCTTATAATTAATTAATTTTTAATTATTTTTCAATCTTGCACCTTTGACATACCAAAAACTAAACTTTGCATACATAGTCATCGATTATACTTTAAGAGATTTTTGTAGTTACACACGTTACACCCACAAATAACTTGCACGGTCTGAGATCCCACATAATGCAGATCTGTTTCCATTTCATCGTTAAAGGGGTATTCCGGTGGCAGAAAAAGCAGCGCATATCATAAATGTTCTATACTATTACTAGACCAAACCTTCCAGCCCTATAATGCGATTTATTGATGATTGAATGTAAACTGTATTGATTGCAGGCTGCACTACTACTGTACAGCCCTCGACCCTTCTGCAGGGATAGGAGTGGATCACAGGGCCTATAGGTGATGTCATCATGGTAGTTCTTCTTCAAAAGCTTTTCTCCTTGAAATGTGATACATTTCGGAAAATTTGCTTAGCTGTCAATGTTCTCTGTTTTTAGAATTTTATCAAAACGCAACGTTTTGGTATCAAAATTATTCACCCCATGTGAATGATTGAGTTAAGTATTACAAAGAAAATATGAACAATTTCAGCTGTCCGTGTGATGACATCTTTCGCTCGACTGTTGCCAGATACATTAACAAAATGTTACCAAACTCTAGTCTAGACCATTCAAATGTTTGCGATGCAAAGTGTTGTGAAGATGTAATGCAGGAGACTTCTAACACTTTTGGGAGGCAGTCAACTAGGATCAGCGGAATATGCCTTTAGCGGTAAACTATAGAGCACCAATTTGCAGTATGCATGTCAAATATTTGTTGCTATTTGTTAACTATAACATAACTTTTCTTTTCAACATCACTCCAACTATCCGATGGTCTTGTTCTCGTAATTTTAACAGTCAATAAAGAATAAGTGAAATCATATTAACAGTCATGTATAGTAAACGAAATCCTTACAAAGAGCTGTACTTGTGTGAGTTGTTTAAGTGCAGGTAAGGAAATCCTATACATAAACTGAACGCTCTTCAAAATGTACAAACAGTATTAATGAAACAGGCATTATAATCTTGCATAAGCTATATACAGACATAATATCAGCATTTCAGGTCAACATATAGGAATAAACTTAAATGTTTACGTTTCAGTCGTTTTCTACACGTCAATAACTATATGTAAATTCTGAAGCTGATGACACACAGTTCCTCAGATCCAATACAAATTCAATTTAAAGACCAAAATAAATAAATTGTCCCTCCACTGTTTATCTCCTACCTCTCCTCTTCCCCTGTTGGTTTCTTTCGTTCTTCTCACAATCCCTTTTCTACTAATCCCCATACATCTATCTCTTTGTGTTAACCATGCTCATTAACCTGTCTGTATTCTGTGCGTGTTTTTATACCTTCTGTTACTGTTACTTGTCATTTAGCCTCTGAAGAAGATCCTGCTAGGATGGAAACGTCAGGCCAACTTATACTTTTTTTACACATTTAATGTAAAGACATAACACTTTTACTAATAATATTAAAGTCATCCGTTAACAGTTCCTTACCGTCACAGTTTCTCCTTCATCAAGTTGAGGATTTAGCGGCCGCCATGATATCAGACCTCCACGAAAATGGCTGGCAACGATTTGATCAGTTTGTGTAGTCAGGAGAAACATCCAAACTAATAAAAAGACCGACGAACTCATTCTCGACATCTGTGCTAAAAATACAGGATAAACGAGTTGATATAGGCGTATATCATTAGAATTAAATTACAAATGTTATGGTACAAAGATTATAAAAGAAGAAAAACAGGGTAGATTCTAAACTTTACCTGATTGATTTAAGTAGTGCAGGAACCCTTTATCGAGAGTGGCCTTGCCCTCGTCATTGATATAACTGCATATACCAAACCATTGTCACTACCATAAACTATATCTTGTCAACCATACCAACAATCGTATTAACCAATCATAATTACCGACTGTGTTCAAAGACCAAATTGACCCAGCCTGGTGACCGTGAAGAATATATATATGTAGAACTATACTGCACCATACTAAAATGCAAATAAAAAATACTATACTCTTAGGTGACCTAAATATCCACCACACTAATATTGGCTGCAACAAAACCACTGACAATGGTCGTAATTCCCTCAACTTAATTGAGAACAATAACCTTTATATTTTTAATGTGGGAACAAAAACCTGAACTGACCCTTTTAGTGGCAAATAAGAAATACTTGATTTAATAATTACCAATAATAGAAGTCATAAAAACCTTCGTAACCTTCAAATAATTGACAACATAAACTTATAGTGATCACCATATACTCTTATGCAAATTGAACTTATCCACCCCTAGTAACACAAGAAACTACTTCCGTTCTCCCAAAAACACTAATTGGGTTAAGTTTACAAAAGATGTAGAAAAAATGTTAATGACCTCCAAATAAACAACTTTCAAGTACATCATTTGAACAAATTGATACAATATCCCAATTCCTCTGAAAAATTATATTGGATAACTATAATAAAAATTGCCCCCTAAAAGTAAGCGTTAATAATAACTGGTCCCTTACAATAGTCAGGTGGCTTAGCAACTTTAACGTTACCGGCCGGACAAAAGTACCAAATTTGGCATGGAGTTTCTTTTCGACCTGTCTATTGATTTTATCCGTGGAACCCTGACGGCTCCGATTTTTCAAGATGGCGGCCAAAATCCAAGATGGCCGCCAGAAAAAAAGGAAATGTCATATATCTGGCTGTAAAAATCAGAAATGAACAAATGAGGGGTCAATTCAGGTGTTTCCTAGGTTCACTGGAACAGATGATGGTCATGGCATGTTGCTTGGGCGACCCATTTCCAAGATGGCGGCAAAAATCTAAGATGGCCGCCAGAAAAAAAGGAAATGTCATATATCTGGCTGTAAAAATCAGAAATGAGCAAATGAGGGGTCAATTCAGGTGTTTCCGGGGTCACTGAAACAGATGATGATCATTACACGTTGCTTGGGTCACCCATTTCCAAGATGGCGGCCAATATAACAGAAAATGCACTTGTTGTCACTGTTAAAGGTCAGTGGAAGTGTAGACTTGACTTTGAAGATTCTGATTCCTTCTGATTAGTATTGAAAATCCAACCACCAACCACCAGACTGACTTTTAGTCGATGCAGTGTGAAAATTAGACAGATTTACTATTACGTAATGTTTTTGTGACGTCGAGGGGGGAAGCAAAGGATAATGCAAAATTTACATTTTCAAAACTCTGCCACTTAAGAACGGCGAATCTGATTTGAATGAAAAGTTACAGAATTTTGAAGAATATATAGATGCAAGCATTTATTGACTTTGAAGAAAACATTAACTTGAACTTTTCACCTATGGAGGAAGAAAAATCAGCAATTACTGTGTAAAATCAATAGCGACATTCATTTCGTTCCCCTCTTGACGTCAACGGACCCGGATATTTAATTTAGGTAACACAAGAACGAAATGAGTTTGAAACTCAAAATTCGATATTTGGGGTTATGAAATACACTCTTTTCATCTACGTAAGTTTCAAATCAATCTGCTGCACTGAAAGTGACCTACAAAAATGTAAGTTTACACTTCCACTGACCTTTAAGTACATACTCGAGACGTCCTTATATACAGTGGCGGAGCTAGGGGTATTGGTCAAGGGGGCAAGGATGGTCTGTAGGGGTGCTTTTGACACTGTCTAAGCGGAGCGCCACCACACGTTGGCGCGGAGCGTACAGAAATTTTTTGAGTACAGATACTTCCTAGATCGCCGGAAATCACCCTTTCCTGGCCTTTCCTGGTTAATTTGCAGAAAACGAAGTATAAATAGGTGTCAAAAATGTGACAAATGTCAATAGGTAGATGAGAGCACAATAAAAAAACGAAATAATCGCGAATAAGTCAAAAGTGGTAAACAGCTGAAAAGGGCGTCAGCAGTCCATTTGAGTCCGTCAGGGGGGCATGGGGGGCATCCGCCCCCCTGACTGTATGGACGCTCCGCCACTGCTTATATAGTAACGAGACCCAACGAATAAACACTGAGTTCAATCCGAAGGACTCTAAGGTTCTGAACAGAAAGTCGTGATCTACCATGTCAAAGGCCTCCTCCTGGTCCAAGGAGACCAGTGCACATGGCAAATCACAAACTTTAACAAACTCGATCAAGTCTCTCATCAACCAGAGGTTATGTTGAATACACTTGCCTCGCACAGCACGAGTCTGGAGAGGACCTACAATGTCCGGCATCACATCCGCTAAGCGATTTCCTAATGCTTTGGCCAGGATTTTGTAGTCCACAGTTGACAGCGTTATTGGACGCCTATTCGGGTCCAAAGGGTCTCCCGACTTTTGGAGGAGAACAATATTTCCAACCCGCTGTGTTTGGACTTATGTAATTCAACTGGAAAGAGGTAGCGAACACGTCTCTCAAGTCCCCACCGAGAACCTCCCAGAAGGTCCTATAGAACTCAGCAGGAAGGCCATCGGGACCGGGGGACTTTCCCTTCTTCATCGCTGCTACCGCTGTCCAGAGTTCACCAACGGAGAGATTCGAACCCAAGCTATCGTTTTTACTCTGAGGGGGGGGGGGTGGGCCTTGTCTATACCAGACAGCAAGTCTTCCTGGAGATCCTCGCTAACAGCAGCCCTGGAGTACAGGTTCGAAAAGAACGACCTAAATACCTCAGATGACTAGTGACCTGACTTAGCGTGTGTAATTCGCAGAATTGACGTTGTGTTTATGAAGGGTGGACAATCATACAAAATCTCCCAATGAGTCGGTATTCACATCTTGTCGGTTTTCCCTCAAGTTACCCTATTATATAGTTGATTCAATGTAATCAGTCTTACATGACACTCGCAACTCCCATATAATAACGGGCTTTGCGACAGTGTCTACCCCTGGTCGATCACACCTCAAAGTTCTCAAATAAGTCCTAAGTGGCTTCCTGAGCCAAAGTGACACAATTAGAATACCAGCCATAACATATAGTCAGGGTGCTAGCCCGGTTTCATTTACACGTTTGCGGACGGAAGGTTTGATGGTCCCGATCAGTAAAGGGCACAGGGGGTCTGGGGAATGAATATATATGAAATTTCCTTTTTTTCCAGGCGGCCATCTTAGATTCTGGCCGCCATCTTGGAAATGGGTTGCCCAAGCAACATGCCATGACCATCATCTGTTTCATTGGTCCCCGGAAACACCTGAATTGACCCCTCACTTGTTCATCTCCGATTTTTACAGCCAGATATATGACATTTCCTTTTTTCTGGCGGCCATCTTGGATTTTGGCCGCCATCTTGGAAAATCGGAGCCGTTCAAGTGGGTTCCACGGATAAAGTCAATAGATAGGTCGAAAACAAACTCCATGCCAAATTTGGTACTTTTGTCCGGGCGCTAACATTAATCCTAAAAATTGTTGCTAAGCCACCTGACTACAAATGAAACCCTGAATTAATCAAGGCCAGGAGAAACTGAGAAGGGATCCCAACAAACTAGATTATTTTTACTTAACACTAAAATAAACAGAATCAAATAGGAAATCAACAACAAAATTAAAATCCAAAGGGAGTTGCGCACTGAAAAAGAGTATAATCACATATCAAAAGAATAAGACCCCCAAAAAGTTTTGGAAAAAATTAATGCCATCTTTAAACCAACAGAAAACTCAAAACCTAAGAATCAGCACCAATTATTTAATTGATAAAAAAGGGAAAAAATTCAAAACCCCCAAAGAACAAATTGAACTCTTCGCAACTACCTTTAAAAATGTCTTTACTGTTCCGACTCACCCTAATTTCAATAACCTCCTCAAAGAAGAAATAGACAAAATTGTCCAAAGAAATGCCAATAAACTTCTTCCATGCCTCAATGGTACTTTATATGACCAAAACCCCCTTACCAAACCAATTAACCATAACAAATGGAAAAGGGCAATAACAAGTTTGGTTTTCGTGCCCAGGTTCTTTCCTGGGCGACTTTTTCTTAAAAAGTAACTCCGTGGATTGCACTCTTGTTTTCTCTCTTTGTTTATTTTTTTCCTAGTAGTTGTTTCCTTTTTTATAAAAACCTTAATAGCTTTTTATGTAGCCTATACATAATGATAAGTGAATATAAAGGAATAAATAACTAGTCGCAGCTTATAAATGATAAATTACATTTATATTCTTTAATTGTTCTTCAATGTCTTAAACTTTGTTTCCCCGGAAACATATCACTAAAAATATGACGAAGAATTTTCATCGAAAAAAACCCTGTTAACCTTCATCTTACACACCATTGGTACTGACTTGAACTCCCATCGAAAGAAACAAAAAACAAGAGATAAAGCCCAGCGCCGGTAACAATTTTTGGCTCCGTCCGACCCTGAATTCACTAAAAGTGAATTAGAATTAGAATTAAATAAATTTAACAACTCTGTGACGATTGTTATATGCGAATTATCATAATAATAATAATGATACAATGTTGAAACGTCGAAATAGTATAGTATAGACTAAGAGAAATTTGACTTCTTATAGGTTTGACTTGCTGGATAAAGAATTTAAAATTGTAAAAATGTCTTCATGTGAAGTAAGCTAATCCATCTATGTATCAATTTGAAAGCATGAAAGTACAGCGTCTCTCTCGCTGGTTGCTTGTCCAGCTATATACATAAGGAGGTTGACATCCATATCACACTCCGGTGAAGCGGTCACAAGAGGTACCTCCGTTGCAGGAGAAAACACAATCAGGGCCCCATGTCAGGGATTCACACTCTGTTGAAGAAAATGTGAAGAAAAGATCTGAAGGATTAACTGAAAAACAAAAAATGAAGAAATATGTCAGAAATGTCTTTCCTGACCTGAAGAATGGTGTAGGGCCGGACCCCCTCCCACCAACATCCTCCCCCATTCTTTCTCCATCCCTTTCAAGATAAATATATTTACCTTCATCGCAGTTAATTCCTTTCCAGCCGGGAGCACATGAGCACCCTGCATGTTGACTGCACATCAAGCTACCCTTACAATCCGCGTCCAGACCGACTGTCGCACAGGGAATGTCGCCATCAATCACACCAAACTGTCCACGAGTTGCTATGGAAACACAACAGTTTTGAGTTGATATTTAGTTTCATGGCACCTGCATGCATGAGACTAACTGAAGGAAGGGGTTGGGGATATTTTGTAATGAAACTTGAACTATTGTGTTGATTTTTGTTTAACACGGGTTAGGGATGTTCGATCTGTGATGAAATTTGGATTTAGGTTGTCATTTCTGCATGTGCTGGGGGAGGGTGATTTGATTTTTTTTTTAACCTTATACGCAGTGTTATCTCACCTGTGTCACAATTTTCGCCAGTAAGGCCATTCCTGCACAAGCATTGTCCATCGTCACCACAGTATCCAAGCACACAAGTAACAGAGCAAGTACTGCTACAAGCCGGAGGGGTGTGGAAACCATCTGGACATGCTGCCAAAATTGAAAGTGGAAAAGAAAATATAGAATTTGTACGAACGAAAATGTAACATTGAATGGACATTCTCTAATATCTCCTCTACTATAATATCTATACAAACTAGTGAAGGCCGCGACGGGCTCAAGTGACAACTACGTCACCGGTCCCCCATTTTGAAGTCTCCGGTTCTTGCTTTTAAGTATATATATTCCGAAAAGTGCAACGCATTATTCTTTATCCCACTTTTCCAGAGCATCCCATTTTATCGCGGGCTGCAGCTCCCTTGACGCCATCCTCTCGCGAGGCCTGGCTGCATCTTCAGGTGCTTCTGAGAGTGTGACAGACACATGCCACCTCTCGAAGGATCGTGTGATCTTTCAAAGACAGTTTATTTCCTGTTATTCTATAAAACGAATGTTACAATCATTATAAGTTTATGACCGGTTTACCGTGTCATTATCGCAAGATTATGCAGGTAGAATAACCAACAAATGTATCGTAATGGTACCCTGTAGTTGGTTGTTACTTAATTATAGTTAACAGTCTCAAAACAACGTAAAAAAGCAAATATACCATAACACGGATAACCATGATAGGTTATATATCAACAACACTACATACATTGAACACAATATACTTTGAAGCCATGCCTATAAGGATCTGAAGCATTCGGCACCTGCAATAAATGTCAGTTGTCATAGCAACATGAACAATGCATTGACATAATGGTCGATGAAGTGTGTTTCACACACATACGGACTAACTTTACTATACTGTACTAGCCTAGTTATTGCTAGAAGTTGAGTCTTTCAAGTTTAACATGAAGGCTATGTAAACAATTCCAAGTTCAGTCCGAATTGAAGCGTTTACTTTTGTAGTGTCATTGCTTTAAAATAAAAGGTACTTGATCAGACGTAATCTCTAGGCACCTTTGCACTTTCGGCTAAACGAAACTAGACAAATAATACGTAGACCTATATTTAATTTCATTGTCAAAATTGCACTTAAAATCTTTCGTTTCTGGAAGTAAACTTCTATAAAGCCTATGAAAAAACCTCACTTGATATTTTGTTGACAATTTTAAGCCACAGAACAAAGAACTCCAAGCTAATCGTGACGATCAATTTGTCACTAGTCATTTTTTACGTTATTCAGGCCATGCCGTGCTTGCATAGTGTAAATACAAATTAAGTGCGCAATATAATAGCAGACGACTATTGCGGAACGCAATGCAAATTACAGGTGTATTCATTCGCCTGTGAAAAAAAACGTGTTACGTTACAAACGCACTGATCAAGTTCATTTTGACGAAAATAACTTTCATACCCCGTACACGGACATCAAAGTAAGCATGTTGTTTTTCCTTCCTTCCACAGATACGTCGATAAGCTTCGTACACACCTGCCTGACACGTTTGAACGTGTTTAACATGGACGCAACTAGAACCGGTCCAACGACGTAACCAAAGTGGGTCACGTCCATTAAAACTCCATGCAATGGGTCCTTTCCAAGCCTTTGGAATATTTGGATTAATGCACAATGTAAGAGTTTCACCAGTAGAAACCACTACAGTTCGTATGGCGTCCCTTGGAATTAGAACTAGAAGATATACAAATCAGGCAGACATACGTCATAATTTAGAGAAGGATCAAGAAATACATCAAGAAAGAAATCCATTAAAGATTAAAACACCCCGTATGGCGTCAACATTGCTATAAATGACCACATCCTCTGAACTCGCCAGTTCTATTTTATATGTTGTTGCAATGACGATATGAATTGCTAGTGTAGGGTAAACTTAACATCCTTATGTTTTCAGAAGTAAATAAGGATACCTTTACCAATATACCACTTTCAATGACACGTTTTAGACTCCCCCCCTACCCGTCCCCACGCTCGTCCCCCAACTACCGCCGCCTTCACACCATCCATAGATATCCCACGGTCTGCCCTAGCATGATGGATTTGCCTCTCCTTCGGTCTAACCGGAAGTGACGCATCTCAAAAGAAAGAAGTGACGCAGCTGAAAAGAGTAGATTCTTAAAATACACTCTCTTTCTTAATCGGAGGTAAGAATGTTGTCATTTATAAAATCATCATTTAAAAGGTGAAGATTAACCATTGTACTTTTATATGAATTTTTCATATGTTGACAAGAAAAGTCACGATTAATGGGGGGGTGGGGGTGGTAGCTCCGAAAGCTTATGAGGGGGGGGAGGTTCCGTTGTATGGGTTGAGTCGATGGAGAATTTTTTTTGGGGGGGGGGGTGTTATTTTGGAAGGTCGTGTTGTATACATATCACCAAATGAACCAACTTCTTCGGCGATGTTAGTCCATAGCATTTCGGGTAGGGATGAGGCCTAATACCAACCCAACCCTGGCTACAACATAGACCGAAAACTAACGAAAAGTCCCCTAAGTTGTGCATCGTAAGTTTTTAAAGTTTTGGTAACACCATGCACAAGTACATTTTTAACCTCAACGCGTTTGAGATGTGATTATTTCTCTGTACTTTTAACAAAACATACCTTCTTGGTTGTGTATTAAAACTTGAGCGCTGAATCGTTGCAACGTAGAAAAATAATCGCAAAAGTGTACTCCAAAGCGTTTAGCCTTGCTGCATTCCTGCTCTGGTTGTAGTAAAGTTGATTTGTATATTCGGAGCATGTCCCCATCTGTTGATGTTGCCCCCTAATTGTAAAATCGGTAAAGCTATTAGTTTACCGGTTGCATGACATGTAATTACATATAATCTAGAATAATAATGCGCTCTATGCAAACTGTAAAAGAAAATGGAACTTACCCATTACTTTTGTTTGGGGGGGGGGGATGATTGCTCTGATATCGAGGCAATATTCAACTTTGGAAAATTTTCAGCACTAGTTTCTTTCCACACAGAGAGATACCGCAATGAACCCGCATAAATTTCAGTAAAATTTTGGCGTAGACAGAAGATTAATTAATCAATTGGTATTCATCTTTAATCCCATTTCCGCTTTTATTATCTGACGCAATTGTCAGGAACAGTATAGGTCTATTATATAGGTAAGCCGATGTATTCCCCTGATGGGAGACGCTGCAATCACAACTAGTTGCTTTAAATTTGATATCAAAATAACATCTTTTTCATATTAAGGGAATATAGCTTACCAGTATCGCTTCGTAACTAACGAACATCCCATTACTGTAAAACTCTCCGTGGTCCCGTCCTCTGAACGTCGTAGTGAACGCATCGGGACCTCCCCCGGCAACAGCCAATAGTTCAACTGGTTTCATCGACTGAAGATTATGAACGGGAGGGGTCACGAAACAATGAAAATCCCAGGGTGCCACTTTTCAGCAAACAAAGTAAAATTAATAAAAATCTGTAACGACTGCGGGGAGGGAGACTAATATGGTATATGAAATATTTATGAATAAATATATAATATATAAAGCAACATATTGATGAATAAAAAAGTGTAATGAATAAAAAAGTATCTGCAAATATGTTATTCCTTGGTCACATATAGCCATGGTAAAGAAATCAAACAGCCTAATATAGGCTATGTGCTTGTTATACTGTAGTATGTGCCCGCTATAGCTGTAGAATTCAGAGCCGATAATTACGGTCTAAATGTAAGCTGGTAATCAGTTCGCGATCTGATCATCGACGTGCACTCCGGACCTTTCTCGGCACCTGTTTTACAGTATTGCAACACGCTAAAAAAGAACATATCTTGTACCCAGGTATTTGCCTGACTACAGACGTTAACATGCCACCGCATTCAACTACTTGAAAAGTACTTCTGATGTGATTTCTGATGAACTTACATATTGTGAAGGTCCAAAATGACGTATCTGCAACAGCAACAGATTTAATGGCACATGAGGACCTCAAAAGGGTAACAGCTGCATCTATGGTTACGTAATATGATCCCATGAAGTCCTCTGCAGGGATGACGAAGGCAATGACGTCATTCTCGAGGAAATCCACTTGGGTGTCATCACTTGCATCAACTTGAAATACCATTGTGTCGGTTTCGTCAAAAACTGATATAAAAGCAGATACCGTCGGACGACTTATCTGTGTGTAAGAGTTCAAAATTTGTTACTGATATATCAGTATCGTTGCCAAGATGCCGGGGGGGGGGGAGAGGGGGTGACAACCTGCCTCTGAATCCTTCGAGTAATTTTTCCATACCATGTGATGTCTAATGCCAGGTACGTCTCTCTAACAGTGAACTTTAACGATAGAAGCCCCCCGACCAATACAAAGAATGAATTACAGGTTGACTTTATATAGGATTTTAGCTTCGACCTGTCATATAGTACATTCAACTACATTGGGAAATAAAATCCATAGTGCAAGTTCTGCTGTCATAACAATTCCGTTATTCATTATATTCCCTCTTAAACTTTACTTACAGAAAGACAAAAACTCAAAAATCAGTTTTGGTCTATATAGAGACAAATCGCATCACCTGAACCCCCCCCCCCCAATCCCACCCCCCGTTCCTGCGCCCTTGTACAAGTTGGCTCCACCCCGTATGGTTGATATTTCTCTCCTTACCCCCTCATTAAATTGTAATTGCATGTTTAATATTCCTGCCACGACTCCCACGAGAGTGGATCCACTTGCTGGAGTCAGTGAGTTAGACAGCACCTCGGGAGGAGAATCTGTTGGTAAAGAAAATCAAGGGATTTCCTCTTGAACTTGCGTAGTTTAACTTTCGATGGATTTACGTAACGACTCAAATCTCAGACCTAACAAAATAATGGAAACCACTACAAAGTTACACAAAATATTTAAAAAAAAGGAGTAACACCAATGAATCACAGTGTTTTGTAGCAGCCATTTGCCAGGAGCTTTGAGATACAGGTCGGGTACGGGGGAAATTACATCACCGTGTCTCCTTTTTGAAGTCTTCAAAAAGGAGGTGGATGGGGCCCAGTCCTATAACAACTAGAGGCAATCCATGAAGTCACATCTACGTCCTTTAATCGAGTACATACCACCAATCAACTTTGAAGCCAATAGGCGATATGGTTCAATGCCTCAAGGGGCGTGAGTTGGTCAGCAATTCTAGTACAATATTTGCTCAAATGGTCGATGAGTGTACAATATCCGTCCGATTCCCGGTCATAAATAGAGATAATTACAATCTCAATACGTTTAGTATAGGTATGGAATTTATTGTTATAAAACGAAAGTTGCAATTTAAATATAAATGTATATACGCATGTGTGTGTCGTATCATTCTTCTCCCCGCACTGTGTATTGAACGCTATAAGCTTTACTGTCGGATGGAATGGAAAGAAGGGTAAAGTTAAACAAAGACAATGTCAATCTTTATCAATACGATACCCTGCTTGACTGGGAGGGGGGGGGGGAGATGGAGGATTTACTTGCTGGTACATATTTGACCTTTACGTTAAGACTCTGTACAATGTATGCCCCACAATAGCCAAACTCACCGATAGAACTCAACGTCACACAGCATAATGGACTGCAGTTCCTGAAGGAAAAAAACGTGCAAAATTATATTATATTATATATATATATATATATATATATATATATATATATATATAATATAAATATTTATGTATATATATATTGATATTTATATGAAACTATATATATATATATAAACAAACTATATAAACTATATACATAACTATATATATATATTTATTTATACATATATATATATATATATATATATATATGTGTGTGTGTGTGTGGATGTTATGTACCTACCCAACACTGTCACGAGCTAGGAAGCAGAGAAATGATTGAACTTCGGTAGGTTCCCATTCTACTTCAATGAGGTAATCTGTGGGCTGTCCTCCTGGGTACGGCATGATGTCAGATGTAAACAGGCCAGCTGGTGAAACTGTTTCTATACTGGTAATACTGAAAGAGAGAAAAAGCAGATTGTTCCATTTACTTCGGAAGCAATCAAAGCTAAATTATATAACTTAGTATTCGCATAACTGTGCGTAGCTTTCGGTGAGGTGTTGATGCGTTCTCTCCCAAAAAATCTTATTACACCACAGAATATCCCGGAAGGTAATATATTATTTTTCTTCTTCATTCATTTCAGTAACCACTCGCCAGATTAAATGGTTAATTCTTTTCTCTTTTATTAATTTGTGGGCTGATTCTTATGTTAATAATTTTCTCGAAGACGTAACAGTTGTGAAGATGCATGGAGAACTTTTCATTGCATTGCCTCAAGAAGAATAAAATGGACATTTTTCGCACAACTGGTAAAAGCAGGAGTTAATAGTACCAAAGATGGCATATTCAAGGACATAACTATTATTCTGTTACAACAACATGGTGAGATACAAACGAGACTGTTGGGCCTGATGATCTTGCCACGAGTTGTCCAATGTATATGGTACCCGCTGCTGACACACACGAGCCACATTCTATGGAACGCCAAAAGGACCACAGTGACATGTACTACTACTAATTTGACATGTACTACTACTAATTCGAAGTGTAATACATGTAAAATGTCGCGTACTACTACTAATTCGAAGTGTACTACATCTAAAATGTCGCGTACTACTACTAATTCGAAGTGTACTACATCTAAAAAGTCACGTACTACTACTAAATTGGAGAGATGGCGCTATTCACAATCTTTCCGATACCATGTCATCGAGTTGCGCATCTACATTAAAATAATGATGAAGAAAACATTTTCTTTAATACTCTGTTGATTCAAATGTCTATTTTACAGTTTATACCTTTAAGGTCTGTGGCAAATATAGAAAATAGCATATAGTTAGGCACAGCTGGGGAATCAAAAGCATTCTTGACATTTCAATGACGGGAAAATTGCTGCTTGTGAATAATAGTGATAATAATAGAATAATAATAATAGTATAACTGACACGTACACATATACTCCTAATCCTACGCATACTAAGCTCTGCATATACACACATTACTGTGCCAAAATCTAAATTTAAACGGTAACGTATATTTGGGCTCTTAAGTTATGCTCGGAATTAATCCATGACCTAGTACTATAGTAGGCCTATATTCAGGTCCTTTGTAGAACACCTAAAATGCATACGGTACTAGACATGTATATAATTTAAACAAGTAGCAGTTTTGGAATATCATTTAAATTAGACACTATATCCTAGCCGCAGCCTGGCCTAGCATATAGAAAAAGGCTAGGAAGCCTAACTTTAGCTCATTAACAGTAGCACCTCTTTTACATATATATATATATATATATATATATATATATATATATATATATATATATATATATATCAAATACACCAGTTTTAACTCTTGAAATTGATATACTATTATTATTATTATTATAACAGATTATTAAAGAAAATGTTTTCTTCATCATTATTTTAATGCAGATGCGCAACTCGATGACATGGTATCGGAAAGATTGTGAATAGCGCCATCTCTCCAATTTAGTAGTAGTACGTGACTTTTTAGATGTAGTACACTTCGAATTAGTAGTAGTACGCGACATTTTAGATGTAGTACACTTCGAATTAGTAGTAGTACGCGACATTTTAGATGTAGTACACTTCGAATTAGTAGTAGTACGCGACATTTTACATGTATTACACTTCGAATTAGTAGTAGTACATGTCAAATTAGTAGTAGTACATGTCACTGTGGTCCTTTTGGCGTTCCATAACATTCTGGAGTTGGAGCAATGAACATCGGTATTTGGCTGCACGTTTCAGGGGTCGATTTAACGTCCAAAATAAACTGCACGGGAGTCTGACTAAGGGGCGTTGTTGATGCTTCGTTTGCAAAATCACGAATCTCGAGCGCTATACCGTAAAGACCTGACAATACGGTTGATGTGTCCAGGAGCACTAACTCACAATTGTCCTATACAGAGAGTAAATAAAGAAATTTTTACCCACAACGTGAATTTTAAGAATTATATAAAGAAACACACTTCCGAACTCATTCAGGTTTTCTTCCTTTTAGTGGAGGTTACGATGCACAATAATATGTTATACCATAAACGGACCATTGCTTTCGTACAATTTCAAGTAATTATTTCAAATAATTATAAATATTTTGAAAATAATGCAATGTGATACATTTTTTTTTTTTTTTTTACAACAACGATCAGGGAGATATTTACGAAACTATTAAATATGCATGAGAAATCTTTCCGACTTACTGAGTCTAGTGTAAATCCCGGTACTGGACCACAGATACTTCCGCAAGTAGTCGCCCAAAAACATCTGATGTCATCGCCGTCAACATCGCGAACTAAAAAGATGAACCATCTTCTATCATTAATTAACTTGATTAAAAGGTTCGTGTTGTAAAATGCGTTACTATTACAACACCACAAGAACAAGGAAATTGGGAAATTGTGGAGATCTTTATAATCACATGATACATGTCTCTCTTTCAGCGTGTTGTTCTATATAAATACGAGAATCTATTTGTTTGACTCTCATATTTAGAAGCAGCAACATATATTCTCGTGTTTCGCTCTTGTACAAATAGATTCATTATTTATCCAGTTTGGGAATTACATGTTCAAAGAAAGACTTGAGAGGTTCTTCACCATGTAGCTAGACAACATAATAATAGGCCTATACTGGCGAGTTAAATTTGGCGAGTAGATTTTTAGTCACGGTCGCCAAATAGCGAGTACGAGCACTAAAAATATTGTCGAGGCCTGAAAACCTTCATAAACATAATTTCTTATGCAATCATGGATACTTTTCATACATGGTATATGGATTTGCCATATTAAGTACAAGAATCCTATTGCTTGTGAGGTCAAATCTCAAATATAGGTCACCAAAGGTCAAACTCTGAAAAACCTTTTATATGATATCTAACGATGGAAATCGTGGATACCTCTAAAACTTGGTGTGTGGATTCATAAAATTGAGTACAATATATATAGTATATAGAGTAATATATAGTAATATATATAGTTTTTGGTGGAGGTGTGTATAGCCACGTACAGTAGACTGACCTGTGTTCATCATGCCATAGTGTTATTGTAACAGCTAGTTCTGGTTATACTATAAAAACAGAAGCTATAGTGCATTGAAGTCATCGAAACCTCAATGAATTTGCATTCTGGTTTTAAACGTTTCACAAATTTAAAGTGCTCTCATGTGACGGGACTACTGGTCATTCACTTTCTCTTCTTGCTCTGCAAAATATTATAATCTGTTTTGACTAAATTACCAACCATATTGTGCTGTCATATTTAGAAACAGCAGCAAATATTTTCTCATGTAGTCTCATCTGTCTTTATCTCTTACCGGGTATTGTAAGGGTGTTGGTGCAGCCATTCTTGAACGGAACCACAGTGAGTATATCAGTCACCGGTGCACTGTTGATCATGCCGGTATCATCGCGTACTGTCAGGTCAACAATAGAATGAAACTCCCAATTACCACGGCCATTTATCAAATTGAGCCAATCTTTCCCAAAATATCTGTATAAATAAATCAATCAATATATCAATATAAAACAAATTCCCTCCATTTATTGATAACTTGAGTCAAATGAACAAACTTCATACTAGATGCTAGTATAGTATTATTTCATGTTCATGTTCATACTAGATGCTTCAAATTAAATATTCAATTCACAAAAGAGGATTCTTTCTTTGGGTTTTTATTAAAGAAACGTCACCCTATATCATTTTCTCATTCTTCATTTTAAGTTCTATATTTTCAGTACCAAGCGTCAAAAACAAGATCTTAAGTTGTAATGAATTGATTCATAAGTTCACGTTTGCATTAAAAGTGGAGAAATCTATTTTTCGACATAGCAAAAAGAATAATCAGAATAAAATTAATTTCTCAAGGATGCTTTTTCCTCATTAATAAATATCTCAAATATTTAATATTTCTCAATTTCCGCATCCTCAATTCTTATATTTTGCTGTTATTGGTTGTAATATTTTTGTAGTATGTCTGGGATTCCTGTAGTGTTTCTATAAATTGTAGTACTTTTTCTAAATGTTCTTATTATATTTATTTGTTTTCTATCCGCCACGTTGGTCGTTATTATACTGCATGGTAATGCTCAACTTCATTGTTATTTAATTTTTGCTATTTTGAATGGATACGTTATTTGTATATTAATGTATAGTTGAAATAAACGGGGAGGGGGGAGAAGGGAAAAAAAGATGCTTCAAATTATATAAACGTCATAACACAATAACAGTTGTTCAAAGAAAAACAGCCCAATTGATCGAACGAGATTAATGGAAAAGAGAATCGTATGTCCCGAAGGCTTGTTTAAGCTGCATGAAGTTAACTTTTACTAGGATATCGATGTTGTGTGTACTTTTTTACACTTATTGTAAACTTATAGAAAAAATCCTCTACAACAGGAATACATTTAGTCAATTTAAATTAAAAGATGAAATGCTTCATATAAAATTGTATGGGTGAGCTACATTGACACCGAAACCGAGTAGGATATCCTTCTTGGAGAAGAAGAATTGCTTATTTAATAAAATTAATTAATTAATTAATTAATTATATAAATAAATAAATAAATGAATTAATGAATGACTTCTATCTATCTAAATGAATGAATGAATGAACGAATGAATAAATAGATCAATGGATGGATGGATCAATGAATGAACAACTATCTATATAAACATATGATTCAAGCGAGTTGAGTAGATCTCCTTGCAAACGCCGGCCCGTCATGAACAATTGATTTTTTTTCTAGCATACTTCTCCTCCGGGGGGGGGTGGGGTTGCCAGGTCTGGATCAGCCTCCCAGAACTTAAGCTTTTCTCTTAGTTTGTAAATATTCCATTAAGAGAATATTGCTCGTTCGTTTACCCTCAAGGTTTTGTTAATATTTAATTGTCTGTTTGAAAATGGATGTATTGTATAGGAGATAGGGAAGGGAGAAATATAAACTTCGGAATGGGTTAGTGGCTGAGGTGAAGTGAAAATAGTATGACTGATTGATGTAAGATAGTTAGATCGGAGAAGGTACGTATAACAGACACGTAAGGGAGAAATGAAACACTTTATAATAATTGCAGTGACATTTATACAATTATTTGTCCTATGATTTATATGTAGATGTAACTAACCCTACAGTAAACATGGTTTCACTAGCATTATACATTGCTCTATTTATTCCTGACGTCCAGCCTTCTGAGTCGCTGTAGCCTGTACAAATAAAATACAAGGCTATACTGTCAAAATCTGAACAGGTCCTACATACAAGCGCTCCTTCACCAAACAGTATGGTTTGATTCATGATGTTAAAATCAGTGCAACGCCGTAACGATCTTTGCCAAGACACCCTCCACGAAAATTCAATCTGAAAAAAACCCAATAAAAACAAACCATTAAAAACAACAGCTATGAACGGCTATAAAAAAGTAACTATAACTCCGTCTTTCAGTCTGTCCTATCATTGTATCTTCTTAACCTTGGATTGGAAAGGAGTTTCCACTTTGCCTTATAATTAATTAATTAATAATTATTTTTCTATCTTGCACCTTTAACATTCCAAAAATTACACTTTGCATACAAAGTCATTGATTATACTTTAAGAGATTGCTGTAGTTACACACGTTACACCCACAAATAACTTGCACGGTATGATCCCACATATTGCAGATCTGTTTCCATTTCATCGTTAAAGGGGTATTCCGGTGGTAGAAAATGCAACGCATATCATAAATGTTCTATACACTATTAATAGACCAAACCTTCCAGCTCAATATCTTGTCCCTGTAATGCGATATATTGATGATTAAATGTAAACTATTTTGATTGGCTGACAGTGGCGTAGGAAGTTACTTTTGGTTGGGGGGCTGAAGACTGATGGCCGGCCTGGGGGAGGGGTCTAAGGGGAGGGGGTGTCCCCCTCCCCTTTGGATTTTTTTGCATTTCCAGGTGGCCTCAGCAATTTGGTGCAATATAGCACACTTCAACACCCACTCCATTTTGTAAACTTAATTTTGTATTTTCACCTGGCCTTAGATGCAAGTTGGTGCTCCAAATGAGATTTTTTTTCTCATTTGGAAATGAAAAAGGGGTTTTTTGACTTGCGAAGTGGGGGCGGAATGATACTTCCGCCCCTCCACATTTTTCACTGGGGGGGCTGGCGCCCCCCAGCCCCCCCCCCCGGTTCCTACGCCCTTGTTGGCTGAACTACACCCTCTATACTTCTGCAGGGGTACAGTATAGGTGATGTCATGATGGTAGTTCTTCTTCAAAAGCTTTTCTCCTTGAAATGTGATACATTTCGGAAAATTTGCTTAGCTGTCAATGTTCTCTGTTCTTAGAATTTTATCAAAACGCAACGTTTTGGTATAAAAATTATTCACCCCATGTGAATAATTGAGTTAAGTATTACAAAAAAAATATAAACACTTTCAGCTGACCATGTGATGACATCTTTCGCTCGACTGTTGCCAGATACATTAACAAAATGTTACCAAACTCTAGACCATTCAAATGTTTGCGATGCAAAGTGTTGTGAAGATGGAATGCAGGAAACTTCTAACACTTTTGGGAGGCAGTCAACTAGGATCAGCGGAATATGCCTTTAGCGGTAAACTATAGAGCACCAATTTGCAGTATGCATGGCAAATATTTGTTGCAATTTTTTTACTATAACATAAATTTTCTTTTCAACATCACTCCAACTATCCGATGGTCTTGTACTTGTAATTTTAACAGTCAATACAGAATAAGTGAAATCATATCAACAGTCATGTATAGTAAACGAAATCCTTACATAGAGCTGTACTTGTGTGAGTTTAAGTGGTAAGGAAATCCTATGTAAACTGAACGCTCTTCAAAATGGGCTTCAAAACAGGCATATGACCTTGCATAAGCTATATACAGACATAATATCAGCATTTCAGTTCAACATATAGGAATAAACTTAAATGTTTACGTTTCAATCGTTTTCTAAAAACGTCAATTATTACATGTAAATTCTGGAGCTGATGACACACAGTTCCTCAGATCCAATACAAATTCAATTTAAAGACCAAAATAAATAAATTGTCCCTTCACTGTTTATCTCCTACCTCTCCTCTTCCCCTGTTGGTTTCTTTCTTTCTTCTCTCCATCCCTTTCTACTCATATTTCCCTTACATCTATATCTTTGTGTTAACCATGCATGCTCATTAACCTGTCTGTATTCTGTGCGTGTTTTTATACCTTCTGTTACTGTGACTTGTCATTTAGCCTCTGAAGAAGGTCCAGCTAGGATGGAAACGTTAGGCCAACTTACTTTTTTACACATTTAACTTAAAGATATAACACTTTTACTAATAATATTAAAGTCATCCGTTAACAGTTCCTTACCATCACGGTTTCCCCTTCAACAGGTTGAGGATTTAGCGGCCGCCATGATATCAGAGCTCCACGAAAATGGCTGGCATTGATTCGATCAGTTTGTGTAGTCAGGAGAAACATCCAAACTAATAAAAAGACCGACGAACTCATTCTCAACATCTGTGCTAAAAATAAAGGATAAAACGAGTTGATATAGGCGTATATCATTAGAATTAAATTATAAATGTTATGGTACGAAGATTATAAAAGAAGAAAAACTGGGTAGATTCTCAACTTTACCTGATTGGTTTAAGTAGTGCAGGTAAACCTTTATCGAGAGTGGCCTTGCCCTTGTCATTGATATAACTGCATACGGTACCAAAACATTGTCACTACCATGAACTGTATCTTGTCAACCATAACAACAATCGTATTAACCAATCATAATTACCGACTGTGTTCAAAGACCAAATGAACCCATGGACATGTGAGAGTGAAGAATAGATATATAGGTATAGTGTAGAACTATATACTGCACCATAATAAAATGCAAATAAAAAAATTACTATACTCTTACATCAAAAAAAAAATCAATTCATATAATAGAAGAGTGGTGTTACCAGTGGTGAATAAAAATAAAACCATTCAAGAGTAAATTTATAATATTCGAATACCCGTTAAAATAAAAACCAAGACAATCACCCTCTTTAATAATATAATAGCTTATAGCAAATAAGCTATTTTCATAGGCATGCGCACTACATAATTACATGTTCTGCTATGTGGGAACGAGATTGGCGCCATCTTACGCTAACATATCCATGTATTTCTTAGAACAGGATTTTCTTGCTGCCTTTCCCCGTATACCCCTTTTCTATGTTCGTTATATTGACTATATTTTTATGATATGGGAGCATGGTGCGGACTCTCTAATGACTTTCTTTGACTATTTTAATATTTTGCATGACTCCATTAAGTTCACTATGGATCATTCATACCGGTACTGCATGGTCATGTTTCAAGAGGGACCTATTGAAACCCCTGTAGACTCCAAACCCACGGATAAGCTTAGCCTACCTATTTTTTTATTTTCACAGCTTTTTCACCGATCATATAGTTTATAACCAGCTAATTAGATGTAAACGTATGGACAAAGCGACAGAGCTTCTTGACTATTTTCTTGATTTTGCGTGCTAATGTTCAATTATATATGACAGGGCAAAATTGTGTAATATTTTAAAAACGATTCAGTATTTTTTTTTTTTTTTGACAGTCAAGACGCTACGAAAATAACGAATATACCAAACAGTAGAAGTAATGAACTAAACATAATTGTTATTGAGACTGTAATTGAGATTAACCTAAAGTTAAAATATGAAAGGCCTATCTGTAGCACACACAGATCTATATCAGCTACCGCATAAAGAGTGCCTACGCATGTAAACGCATAGACATATATAAAAAAAAAAATTAAAAAAAGCAACAGTAAACCATAAAAGCTAAACAAATGTCTTTGTGTAAGCATTTTGTCGACTGATAATACTTCACTTAACCGTTCAACAAAACACACCAACAGACGTGGTATATAGCTTTATACTACGACCATTCAAGCGTTTCTAGGGCCTCTAACCTTTTTTGTGCAATATTGCCTACGGGTACCTTCAAACGAACAACGTGGGCGTAAACAGATGATTCAGCATTTCAAAAGTGCAGTTCAGTGCACTTTGGTTAATTTTTTAAAGCCATAATTTTGAAGCACTTGGGGGGGGGGGGGTGGGGTGGGGTGGAGAGGAGAGGAGGTGTTCCTATAGGAAACATATGCCAAAGTTGCTTTCCCAACGTGATTTAGAATCATCGGAGCGTAAAGCACACTAGGAGACGAAACGTTCGGACTCCAGGGGCGATAATCATGAAGGGAACTGAGGGACACGTCCCCCACTTACTGAAGGGTGGGGACAATATCAAATGCCCCCCCCCCCTCCAGGTTAAGTGACTAACTCGTGTAAGCCGGTGCTTTGTCTATCAGGCTCATATAATGACTCGTGCATCTCAGCATTCGCTAATCTCCTTTCTAGCATATTATTTTACTTTTATTTCATAGTACATTGCAAGTCACGTATACAAGCACTACAACACTATATTGTGCATTCAGTTTGGTATAGCAGTGCATGATATAGCTTTTGAGTGTTTTGAGATAATTATATTTCATAGGAGCTTGAAACAGATATATACATAATTGGTGCTAAGCCATGGGTGCATATAAGCTGCTAGTCATGTTGTTGTTATAACCATGTTAATTCGTTATACCTAAGTTCTAGTTTAGTAGTTATGTAGGCTACATGTGTTTACAGAATATTTTGTTTGTGATTATGTTAACTGAAGGGAAGTAGAGGGCCGTAGCCTGAGGGGGCGGGGGCAACTTCCCCAATGATATTTCCACTTTCTAAAAGGCTTAAGATAATGTGAACGCCTGGATAGTATAAGCTATTTCAGTTAGTTTTAGCGAAATGTTCACATCATTTCATTAGTCAGTAGTGTGCAACCTCAAGATTCAAGGCACGTATATGTATTAATGGCGTTCAAAAGAACACAATGTTTAGTTTAGTTTAACATCCTATCACGTAAATATGAATGATCGCGGATGCGATGACCGTTGTATTGGTGTTCACGAGTTTGGTTAGAATTTGGAGAACAATACACGTAGAGAGCTTCTAAGATTTAACCTGCGTGATCAGTGTATAGAAGTCTAATGTGAAACTATACGGCTCATAAATATAGTTATTACGTCTATGTGTTTTGTATATAGGGTCTATCGGTTTCATGCCTTACCCAACATCAGTGCCCCAATGTTTTGAGTATGAGGCACAGTCCCCTACACGGCCCACCCAGTAGACTCCCCCCCCCCCCAGTAGGTCTCTTATGGCATGCAAACCAAATTATGATAACACAAACCTAACAATTAATTGAATGAAGAAAGCAGAGATTTATAAAGTTACATAGCGTCCTCTACTTCTCTTGACACAGTGATTTATCAAATACTTACTACAAATACTTATTATCTAATTATTATTTATTGTTTTGAAGTGTAAATTTCTCAAACTAAAGAATGTTTATATGCAACTACAAAGCCTCCGAAGTGCCATTTCCGGCAGGCGTGGCGGAACGGAAAAATTATTGGGGGGGGGGGCTAATGTGTGGAGACTATCTAAGCGGAGCGCCACCATCGGTTGGCGTGGAGCGTACAAGAAAATATAGAGTTTTCAAACCCCCAGATGGCCGGAAGTATGCAAGTATGCTTTAAAAATGGGCAGATGCACGTTTGGGAGCCTTGGTAAACATTGGGGGGGGGGCTTATCATGCATTTGTCCCCTCAACCTTTTCATTGGAGGGGGCTGAGCCCGACCTCCCCCCCCCCAAGCCCCCCGGTTCCGCCGCCACTGATTTCCGGCAATCTGGGAGGCAATTTTTGGCAAACATTTCCTTGCTACGGGAGAGGGCGCGTTGGAGGTTTATGGGGTGGAGGTTAGGTAGAATGGAAATGAACAGCATTTCCTTCAAGATTATGTAACGGAATCGGTATCCTTTTCTCCTTTTGAAATTCATGAAAATATCAAGTTCAAATACACTAGCCTTTCATATCATCGCCATGGCAACAGGGAAACGTGCATTGAACAACTGGAGGCTGCAGAGGGTTTTCATAACCATCATTAAGTGATGATGCTAATAAGGAACTGGTGTCGTTAATTTTAGTTGACGGGCTAGGAGTTGAGGTTTGTTGCGTTTTATAGGATAAAATCTGAAAAACAACAAATGTAATATCTTGTGAGAAGTTCGTTTGAACTATATAAATTTAGTTTTGAAATGCAATCAGCTGTGATGAAACACTGAAATGTCAACTGTTTGCAGCATGTCCAGATGGTTTCCACAGGCCTCCTTACTTGTAGCCGTACTTGCTCTGTTACTTGTGTGCTTGGATATTGTGGTGACGATGGACAATGCTTGTGCAGGAATGGCCTTTCTGGCGAAAATTGTGACACTGGTGAGATAACACTGCTTCTTAACATTAAAGGTATGAAGCTGTTAAACAAAACAAAATTACCCCCCCCAACACATGCAGTAATGACCACCCCAATCCATATCCATCTCAGATCAAACTCCCCCCCCCCCCCCCATGCCTGTCTCAAAACAATAAATCTACATAATGGTTAAATGATTACAAAACATCCCCTACCCATTCCTTCAGTTCGTCTCATGCCTGCAGATGGAACTAAATATCAACTCTGAACTGTTGTGTTTCCATAGCAACTCGTGGACAGTTTGGTGTTATTGATGGAGACATTCCCTTTGCGACAGTATAGGTCTGGACGCGGATTGTAAGGGAAGCTTGATGTGCAGTCACCATGCAGGGTGCTCATGCGCTCCCGGCTGGAAAGGAATGAACTGCGATGAAGGTAAATATATATTTATCTTGAATGGGATGAAGCAAAATGGTGGGACGGGAGGTGGATCGAGGGGGGGGGGGAGTCCGACTCTACCATTCCCCCATTTAAGGAAGGACATTTCTGACATATTTAGGATATGTTGCATAATGGTATACAATTGGATATTATGAGGCAATAATGTTCCTAACAGAAAAACCTGTTCTTCAATTAGTACTTCTTTTCTTCACATTTTCTTCAACAGAGTGTGAATCCCTGACATGGGGCCCTGATTGTGTTTTCTCCTGCAACGGAGGTACCTCTTGTGATTGCCTCACCGGAGTTTGATATGAATATCATCTCCTTCTGTCTATAGATGAACAATTATGAACCAGCGAGAGAGTACATTCATGCTTTCAAAACAACAAATCCTACTCAAATGCGTTACCGGTACTGCATTGTTTTATAGACATATAGTTGTAGCAGGGAGCTGCCTTTCTCTCCCTGGTTGTAGTGGTCCTTTGAGCTCTGTGGTATATTCTTTCTGGAAGATGCGGACAAAGGGGTGGTAGCCTACTGGTGTGATGGGGCTGGTTAGGGTTATTAGAAGAAGAAAAAACTTGATTGGGCTATTAACATTACGAAGGGCCTACGTAATGTATGCATGTTTATTCAAATCAAATTGGACAGCTGCAAATTGACATGTAACATGTTTTCCTCATGTTCATTTATGGTATCGAAAGTTTTTGTTTTTTTCTAGTAATATTTAACATTGATATTTCTGAGGTCACAACATGCAAAATCCATGGTCCATGGTCGTGTAGTATACGAACACAAAAACAACGTGAATGTGTATTGCTCTTTTGAATTATTTCATGATTTCATATGAAGTGTGTGATACTGAAGTAATATTTTACCATACCATATAACTTTAAAGCAACTTAATACCTTAATCTGCCATAGGCATATTGGTTTGTCTCAAAAAGGTTCAGATTGTAGGTTATCTAAACAGATATATACAATATGAAACATTACCAAATCCAGAAGAGTGGCGCCGTGTTATCAAGCTATCCAGCTT
The DNA here is from genome assembly GCF_037975245.1 of Apostichopus japonicus. Lineage (NCBI taxonomy): Eukaryota > Metazoa > Echinodermata > Holothuroidea > Aspidochirotida > Stichopodidae > Apostichopus > Apostichopus japonicus. Next base: position 19,444,289 of record NC_092578.1, on the reverse strand, counting down.
AACTGTTTAGAAATATACCGGCCTGAGATAATTAGCCGCATATCTATACCATGAAGTTTCGCCGATTTTATTCCCGTTTTTACCATATTAATGATAAAACAACTGAACTGTTACGTACGAAGTGATAAGCATTTAAAGTGCAACAGATCCAATACTTTAATCATATACATAACAATTTACCACGTTGGTAAATATACTCTGCCGTGCATAGTATTGCCCTATCGTAACCTAACTGTGTATATAGAATATATACATTGAAATAATCTGTAATGGCCACTTTTTCCCACTTAAAGCTGTCTTCTTAATAAATAATCCTGCCATATAATTCTCAAAAGAGACTTTTCATGATATATATATATATATATATATATATATATATATATATATATATATATATATATATATATATATATATATATATATATATATATATATATATATATATATATATATATATTAGAACATTGGTTATTATTAACATTCGGCCTAGGCTATTGTAGGCTATGTGGGTTTGACGTCTTCATTCAGTTATTTTTAAAAGGGTATTTCATGTTTTTGATAAATTATAAAGGTGATTATCTCGAAAACCAGAAGGGCCACAAAACCAGTCATTATATGCACAAACAGGTTCCCCCTCTTTCTTTCTTTCTTTATATTTGATATTTTCGTATATTCGTATATTTTCGGTAATGCAAACATTCTTCCTAAAGTGACATTAACGGTCCTTCAAGTCAGTATGTAAATTTGATGATGTATTTTGGGCAGATTTTGATACTAGGCCTATATTAAGCTGTTTAATTTCCATGGTAATGAATCCTCATTATATTACAATCATTCAGTCCAAGTTTCGTTTCAAATGGCCAAGAAAATTTGTAACAAAATTGTAGATAGGCCTATAGTTAAGTGATTTCTGGTATTTAGTACGTAAAGTTTCTGAGCCACAGATCTCAGTCTCAATATGAATCGAATGCATTCGTTATCATATTTCTCGCTCAACATTTGCAGTCATTTTTTATAAAATTGTAGTCATATTTGAACAATTTTATTTTCTGTGGTGCAATTTCTACGTATACGTTGCTTTAACAACATGCTTTAAGTTCCACTGGTATAGTGTTGAGACCTAGTTTCGCCCGACAGTGTGTCCCAGATGCGTTATACCAGTTGATGTTTACTTGATATCAGTATGATTAATTCAGTTTCATATTCGGATCAGCTTTATTTTTTTCGTGTCACAAGTTACTGAAAAATCAAACGGGTTTGATGTTGTTCTGCGATGGTCTATAATCTCACAACGTTATAAGCTGCAAATATGATTGTTCTGTTAGTTTACATCTTGCTAACACATTGTGTTAGCGTCTTTGGTCAGGCAATTCCAGGTTACACCGCTGGGGACGATGCTGACGGGACGGTGAGTAACGCATGTCCTTAATAAAAGCGACGGCCCGAAAATGGGGCGCGAACAAAATGTGGGTCGCGGAAAGTTTTCGGTGGGTCGTTTTGATTAAAGTTCAATGATGTACTTTCCACGGTTTTTAAATTGCCGGGGATTTTTTTACGGCCTTTAAGCTGTTGTTTTTATCAGTAAGAAATATCATCACAAAACAGAATTTTATCACTTGATTTTATAAATTATAACTTATTTCCAAAACTTATCAACAACCAGTATCATCACAGACAACTTGAACATCGAGCCCATGTTCCAATTAAGTAGCTTCCCGTGCATGTAAACATCGACCCTTTGAAGGTCCGGTGGGCGTGGCACAGTCCTCGTGGAATTGGAAGCTCCCTGGTCGTGGCCTGAAACAGTTTGCGGACCGCTGATTAAAAGGATGACTTTTGGTAAAAAGAAATTCATTTGAATTCGTTGTACGTCACCGGCCAAGTTAAATGCAGAGATCAGTCCATGATATATTTCAGTATAGGCCGCCATGTTTTAATCTTCGACATGAAGCTCGTTGTAGCTCGTTGTATATTTTATTATGAGGGAGGCCACACAGACCCCCCCCCCATATACATGGGAGTCGGATTCAATGACCACTCGACTACACCCCTCCCGGACCAAAATATCTTGTAAAATATTTCCTCATCGGACACCCAGACATTATTCACTAGTTCACCGTTAAAATAGTGGGCGCTGGCAACAAATCGATTACGGAAGTAATACATACCTAACATTAGGACATGCGTGCCTAAGCTTGCTGTTCTGTTTAGTGTTATTAATACAGTCAGTCGCCCTTGTTCGAGGAAAAGTCCAGTCTAAACTTATCTTCGGCAGAGATTTTCCCTCTAATATCAGATGGCATACCCAGGTTACGGTGCACCAGGAGGATATCCTGGTCAACCTCCAGTGGTAAGCATAAAGAGTTCATAGAGACTAAGTAACTGTAATTAACTGTTAGTCTGACTACTGTACCTAAAATTGAAGTTAGACTAACAAACAAATACTGTACAGTAGGTCATACCCACGCTACGCTATAGCCTATGTGCCTAGCCTAGGCCTAACTTGTATTTGTTGGAGCGGCCTTGATGAAAAATAGCCTTACCATGGTCTAGCCCTAACATTACTGCCGAGACAGTGCCTCACAGTCAGACTCATGGGGTTGGAAATTGGCTAGTCATGGCCATGGCTAAGGTAGGTTTCATGTCTCATTCATAAACTGTGCATTGATTTAGCCTACTTCAACTTAGTATAGTCAGTATTGCGAAGTTCGCCATACTGCAAAGTTCGGGCACCCTAAGAAATACACGATTTTCACCATGAAAACCTACAGGAAGAGCCAAATTTCACCAAAAAGTACGAAGCTACAGTTATTTTCTCTCCAAAATGACCCGTGTGCAAGAAATTACTTACATATTTGTCAATAAAATGACGAAGATCTATGAAGTCTGTTATAATTACTGAAAGAGCAACAGCGCCACCAATTTTTACCAGCGCCACACTGTGGGTTGCGTGTCCGAACTTCGCAATACTCTAGCAAGAAATACCAGTTCCACAATCACGAAGAATCTTCTTGGAAAACAACGTGAAAACAGTTTGCAGGAAAGAAAGTTTGGCCGTGTATCGTACTATAACAAAATTCTCCCACCATATGAAGTATATTTTCAAATGATTTATACCAGAAGATTTAGTTTTGGGGTGTTTTAAGTCTTAAGTGGCCGAACTTCGAAGTCACCATCCTACTTCTACTTTCTAGCCTCTAGTCTAGGACACAAATTCAACCAGAGTAGGCCTGATGGACCAACACATAAACAAACATTATGATGAAGTTGTAGTACTACTTGCGTTACTAACAAGAATTTTCACTTTAAAACATCGCAAAGGTTTGTCTCCAATCCGTAATGTAAAGGTGTTTTAAATTTCTCATAGTCATACTAGAGCACTCAGTGCAAAGACATATTGCACCCAACTGACACAATGGCATCCAGGCACACTAGCATTATATTTGGTATAATGTGCAATAAAATTAATGCTGTAAGCTATAACAAAGATACAGCAGCAGACCAACTGTCAAACTGATCATGAAAGCATGTATTATCACCGAGGTAATGAAGTTACTAAACATACAGAGCTGCACATCATTTAATGTACACATGTATACTGCAGTAAATTTATTGTACAGTAGGGCAATACTCTAATGTATATCAATAAAGGATATGAATTGTCTGCCAGACGGAAATCCATGTAAAAAAAACATATTTTCTAGGTCTACAGAAAATGCTTGTAGAAAAATTCTGTGCTTTTCAACCAGGGTATTAAATTTGAGTATCTTAGGTAATAATAATAATATCGAAATATCATATTTATATGCGCCAAACAAACTATGAAATAATTCTTGTGGCGCTTAACAATAGTTACAACATATACAGTACGTTTTAGTAAAAAGATATGTCTTGAGAACTGATTTGAAACCATTCACAGTCTTGCACATTTTCACATGTTCTGGAAGTGAGTTCCACAAGTAAGGAGCATTATATGAGAACATTTTGAGCCATATAAGTAAACTTCTGTGATGAATTATAATTAGAACGGAGTGATCGTGTGGATATCAGCAGATATTGAAACAAATAAGAGAGATACTTTAGGCCCTTGTTATGCAGACATTTGAACACAATCAGAAGTAGTTTGTGGTTTACGCATAAATCGGGAGCCAGTCGAGCTAAATCATGGCAGGGGTAATGTGCTCATGTTTATAAGTTTTCGTTACAAGACGTGCAGTTGTAGTCAATACATGTTGCAGCCTGTTAAGTCTATAGCCTGGTAGCGAATTTTTTTTCCCAAACAGGTTTGCAATTGCGTGTAAATAGGCGCTCGTGATTGGTCGGAAAAGTTACGTCATCACGATAGAAACCTTCAATTCCAGGTAACCAAAGTGTCTGCATCCATTCATTGCAACCAAGATATGCGCGTTCAAAATTACCTGAAGTTTTTCTTTAATATGTGTAGATGTGTTTGGAATTGGTTTAGACATATTGAGCACACTAGTATGGTATGATCATCCACTTTGATCGAAGTTTTCTGTGCAGGCATTAATCTATAACATCGCACAGTGAAATGTTCGTACATGGTACATCACACATGCGCTGGTGGCCTATATGTATTATAACTGTGTACACAGTGCAGTGACAGAAAATATCATACTGTACACTAAACTGTTTGCGTATATTCATTCAAGACTCGATTGATTTTAGTGTAGGCCTACCCATTCCACGAAACGAATTCCGATTGTAGTAGAAGTTAAGAACGGCTCACAAATCTTGAATAATGTAAACACGAACCCAATAGAATGTAGTGTATGTATCATAAGTAAGGTCAACATGTGATTCAAGCATTAAAAGTACAGTTAGGGCGTTTGATGGAAACCCCGTTACTAGACTTAATTAAGTGTCAGTGTGTAACTCGAAGCGATGCCCATTATTGATATTGACGTCACGAGCAATCTGATTGGCGGAAAACCACGCAATTGCAAACCTGTTTGGGATAAAAAAATTCGCAGCCTGGTTATCCAATATACTATGGTAGTGTTGGAAACTTGGGATATACCAGAATGGCAGAAGACCAGACCCCTTGTCCAATAGGTGTACAGTTTCCAAGCTCAAAATCTTTTTCATCTCCTGTTTTAAGCCAACATTCCCCCTTTCATGTGTAATTTTGTTCTTAAAATGGAATTTCCTCATTTATTCATTGATGGGACTAGTCAGTTCACCCCAGTTTGTTCCAACTCCATTCCCATTACAGTATATATAGTAAATTAATATAATTTATGCAATATTGGTTTTTTTCATTAGGTAGGTTTGCAACTAAGAAATTATTGCAGTATGAATGCAAAGTTTATTCAAACACTCTCAATGCAAAAAGAAAGAGCAAAATTATTGAGCATGGTTTGTGTGGGATCAGGTGCCATTCCTCCATAGGTACATACTGCCATAATAGTTGGTTGAATAAATCATCGTTAAATTCTATTTGCTTTGTGTGAGTGCATTTAATAAAATTAGTAGAAAAATACAAGTAGTTGCAATGTCTTTTCACTTACAAGTTTTTTTTTTGTTTTTTTTTTCTGTAGCAGGATCCCTTAGTTGGTTACTTTCAAGCAGTAGCTGGTCAGGTAAGCATTTACATTGTGAATTTTATTTAAACAATGTGAAGTCATAATATTAACATTTAGGAAATTTGTTTCTTTACTTGTTACTCATACTGAAAATTTGATATGTATGTAATATAGGCAAGTTCATATCGTAACTGGTTTCTATCAATACTGCATTGTAATTTTGTAGTCTAGGTTTGCTTCAGGGTAACGGCCCTGTTTAGGCCAATATTGTCTCCCACTAACTCGGCCAATTTTAAGGACAAAATTATTGGTTAGTAACTTAGCATCTTGATTCAAGATTTAATATTAAATTTTTAAACTCTACTGCTTTGCAAAATGAAATATGAAGCCTAGACCTAACCCAGAGCATTTATACAAATGTAACTACAGCTTATACAAATTGGGGACAGGATTTGTTATCTGTTGATTCTATGAAGAGAACATAGGTCTGGATCACATGTTCAGTAAGCAAAATGGAGAGTATGACAAGCTTTAAGGTTGTCATTAAATGCTTGCAAGAAATGGTTTCCGACCGTATTGCAACCACTAGCCAAAGTGTCCTCTCGTCCCTCTCCTATAACCTCTTATGTCCTATCTTCGAAAACCAGTCACAATTGGAAAATGCTTCACACAGGCCTTAAGCAATGAATCTACCTTCAGTTTCCACAATAAATGTTCTGTCAGCAGCAGCAGTGAACTATGTATGATCCCCAACAAATTGATCTAATACCTTCCTTTCCACTCCTCCTCCTCCCCCTCCCCCTCCCCCACACCTTGCAAGCGTGGATACTTGAACCCCAGGTTGGGAACCACTGCTTTAATTGATCAAGTAGTTTGGGCAGACTAAGACAATTTTGTTATGACACCTAATTCATTGACAAATATCAAATGTTTCTCATCAGGATGGACAAATTGACGCAGACGAGCTTCAAAGATGTTTAACTTCATCTGGCATTGCTGGAACCTATCAACGTAAGATTTAAACCAAAAAAGTCTTTACCTTTTGTTCTTTCTGTATTAAATCAGCGTTTTGATTTTTTTTATACCATACCATTCTGAAATACCATAACATTATTTGGAACGATGAAGAGCGAACATTGTAATATTTTGATTTGCTCTTTGAATAAATGTTATTCTTGTATCAAAAGGGTGTCCGAGGTACAAACATTTGGGAAGTTCGTAAGTAGTTCTGTCTATAATGGAATACTCATATGGACTTTCAACAATTCCTGAGGTGATCAGATTGGGACAGTTTGTTGATGCTTAGCTTGGAATAAACCTGTTCTGCTCATTGAAAATATCATCTGTTTGTAATTGACAGTCAAATCCTGAAAAGAAGGGAACTTTTTTAAAAAAAGAGAAGAGACCATTGATATTTGTTAAATTACTTTTCTTACAGTTTCTTTCTTTCTTTTTCCTTTTCTTGTCTTTGTGCAGCTTTTAGTCGAGATACCTGTGTTGTGATGATCAACATGCTGGATGTATCCTTTACTTAAAGATTAAAAAGCTGATTTCGAAAAAGAAAAACAAATTCTACTTTGTTGATGTACAACTATTTCCTCACTTTCCAGTCTTCCCTCAGTTGTTTCGCTTCCACTATGGGGTTGGAGAGTTTCATCTCACAGAAAAAGAAAAGTGATAAATTATGAAACTCAAATTTTGTAATTTATTATTGAGAGTAAAGAGGAAAATTTCAAAGAAAGTTGGCCACGAAACATATGATAAGTGCAGCCTTGATACACTCGTCCATATTTGTATTTCTAAAGAAGAAATGTAATTTTTTAGTATTTGATATTTAACATTCAATGGAATCAACTGTCAACTTCAGTGCTTGCAGTACCACGCTGTAAAGGTCATAAAGTGGAGGAAGTTTCAAAGTGTGACCCCTCCCTCCTTCAAAGTTAAGGAACTTGTTACAATCGTACAAAAACAGTCACGTCGTGATGTCTCTTCACCGAGGCAAGTCAAAGGTTTCGTTTTCTTTTAGCCGTTTGATCCATTGTTTTGTCTGGTTTCCCTATTTTTGGTGTCGATGATAATTGTAACCTTTGCATTCATGATGGCGTATGTGTGCATGTATGTGTGCGTGCGTTTGTGACGCCCAGCTTGTAAACTCGATATCTCAAGAAGGATAGGGCAGACCAACTTTATATTTCGTGTGTGGAAGTACCACATTCTGTAAAAGAAGCCATTTGTTTTTTGGTGGAGGGCAAAGGTCATTTGTGGTCACCAGGGGTCAAATTGTGAATACCTTGTAATCACGATATCTCAATACTGGAAGCTTGGGCCGACCTCATATTTTCTGTGTAGAAGTACCACATTGAGTTAAAGAAGCCTATTGTTTTTTGTTGGAGGTCAAATGTCATTTGGGGTCATCAGAGGTCAAATCGTGAAACCATTGTACACCCTCACTATACATTACGTCAGATTTATGAAGAAACCTGCTCATGTTACATCATCGAAACCACAATGCATTTTTGCATTCTGGTGATGAGTTTGATGCATTACAACATTATTACTGTTCCCTCATTGCTTTGAATGTTCGAACAAAACATGTCGCTCGGTTAGTACAGTAACCATCGAGCTGACATAGTGTATGTTTCATTCAACCTAGTTGAAGGGATTTGCAGTATGATCAGTTTTTTGGGGGGTATTTTTTTTGCCTTTTCTTATGTGATTGATCCACAAAACCCTCTGTTCCCCTCATCCTGTTGTAACAGATCAGTATCAAAACCTCAATCACATCTCTCCATGTATATCAACCTGCTTTGGATGGAGGGAGGGAGGATAGGGAGGGGAAGGGTAGATAATTTCTTTTTTGTCTTTGCAAGGTTATTTTTTCTTTGCCAATGGCTCTGTCGATTTACAGCAGGCATATCTGAATTTAAGTGTAAGGGGATAGCTAAGTTATCCTTTGATATGCTGGCTTTACTCCAAGCCCATTCACTCAATTTCAATCCATGCCTCATGTTTCCTTTAACGTTGTTGACATATTTAGAGAGATTATTCAGGTCAGATGGGGTTCAACGAATTTAAAGAACTCTGGACAGCACTGAACCAGTGGAAGCAAACCTTTATGAATTTTGATCGTGATAGGTCTGGAACAGTCGAACCAAGTGAACTTCAGCAAGCCTTAACCAGCTTTGGTTCGTAGACTAGATTTGCATTCATTTGATCGGGCAAGCCCCCAAAAAAAGATATCATGCTGTACATATGTTTACGTTAATGCATCACAATTTCCAAGATTTTTTTAAAGAAAAACAGGGGGAAAAAAATGGTCAGTGTGTATCTATGACATTACACCTGTTTGCTTCAAGTTCACTTTTGATGCAAAGCGTGCCAACTTCAGATGTTGTCATACCAAAACAATACATAGAAATTGAATGCAAACTTCACCATGATGCTTTGGATATATTACTCTCTCACCAGCCAAAATAAGCTTAGGCCTGCACCTGTTTTATCTAATGGACTATCTTACATAGTAATATTTGTGAAATGGTTAAAGGACAAATTCTTTTCAAATAAGCTACGGATGAACACCGCAGGAACTTCCCAAAAATGTGCAAAGTTCACCAACATAGTGAAGATCAGATATTGGCATCACCGAGATTTCATGGAAAGCCCTTTATAAGAAGTTTATATTATTATTATAACATACCTTTAGCTTAACTTTCAATGCAACCATTAACTGTGTAGATTGTGTGGAGTCAGTTGTTGTGTCCTTTCAATGCAACCATTTACTATGTGGAGTCAGTCGTTGTGTCCTTTCAATGCAACCATTAACTGTGTAGATTGTGTGGAGTCGGTCGTTGTGTCCTTTCAATGCAACCATTAACTGTGTAGATTGTGTGGAGTCAGTTGTTGTGTCCTTTTCTTCATCAGGTTATAACCTATCTCCACAAGCATATGGTTGTCTGATTCGTAGATACTCAGTTAATGGAAAGGTCACCTTCGACGCCTTTGTGGCCCTCTGTGTCCGACTCAGGGCACTGACAGGTTTGTCAGAGATTTTACAATTCTGCCGTGAAAGGTTATGGGTTAAGATTTGGGAAGGAGAGGTACAAGACAAATAGAGAAGAGTAATTACTGTATTAAACTTCAAAAGGAAGTTTAAAGGACAATCAATGTTATCTTTTACAAGTGTTCAAAATTCTTTGAAGTCCAAATTCTTTTATTCTGATAAGGTTAGCTGACAGTGTTTTTGTTCCGTAGAGTTGTAGGGAATCAACTTCTTTCAAATGGTTTTGGAAACGTGTCACAGATAGACTTACAATAAGAGATATAACCTTTAGGCTTTAACCCAATATAGGTCAGTTGTATGATAATCACAGTTTGTTATCAGAGATGTAAGGCAAATCCCCCTAAAGTAACTTTATAATGGGTGTTTAAAATATCACTGATACAACTAACAATATTTCATTATTTTGGTTCAAATAATCATTGTTAATGTGGTTGTGGTGGTTATTATTATTTATTGTTGCTGTTTTCATCATGGTTATTGTTATTATTATGATTCACAGATCAGTTCAGACGAAGGGATGCTCAGCAGAATGGCTCAGCACTCTTTCAGTATGATGATGTGAGTATTTATCATTATACAACACCTAATTATATTCCGGCCATTTGATTGGTCAATTGCTCATCGATTGCATGCAAAATCCGCTCTATTGCACTCTATGAAATAGAACCATGTGTTATACTTTTTTGATAGCACTTTTTTCAATGGTAAGAGAGCAGAGAAACCTGTCTGTTCAAAACAATCTGTTGCATGAGTGCATTTTAAATCCAGTTATATCCAAATTTGAAGGTGTTGTATAAAACAAATAATGAATGGTTTCCATTCGTGCAATAGTGCAAATATTTCATTCGTTGAAAGATGTAATTTGTTCCATTCAACGAGGCGCAGCCGAGTTGAATGGAACATTCCATCTTTCAACTCATGAAATATTTGCACTATTGCACTCATAACCATTCATTATTTGTATACTATCTTCTTAAATTCTAAGAGAGGTTAGCAGTGTAGACAACTTTCATAGATCTAAGTATTATAATGATAGTATGACAATTTAAAGATGGACCAAAACACAGAAAGATAGATAACAGTGTTAGGTGCTGTGGCCGAGTGGATAAAGGCCGTGGCATTTCAAGCAATGAGGCTTGGCAATCGGGAGGTTCGGGGGTTCAATTCCCGGCCGGGTTATAGTAAGGTGGGTTTTTCATCCAAGAGCAATATATGGTTTCCCATCAGATATGACTTTCTAAAATTGAAAAGATTCCAAATATGAGTTAAACTGTTGAATTGGAAGCCATCTGATGTGTAAGTTGTAATCCATAAGCCCTTGCGGGTTTCTCCCACATTTGTGACCGCCTAAGCGTCGTAAAAATAACTGCTTATGATTATTATTATTATGATGATCATCATCATTCACAATGGTCCTTGGACATATCTTCATTAATCAGAAATATTAAGAGATACAGAGAAACTGCTTCCAGACAAAAGATGATGAAGCACAAAATACGTCACACGTGATCGTCCCTTACGTTTAGTCATCCAGAGGAATTAGGAACTTAAAAATTACCAGGATTGTTTGTTTGTGTTGACTGTGGGAAATTTACCAGAAGAATCTGACCAATTATAAACACAGCATAATAATAATATCATCTTGTAGTCCATTTCATAACGGGCATTGCTCAGTGAAATCTTGTCAGCATGTACAATCTCAAATATCTTAATTTCATGTAGCAAATAGCATGCTCAAACATTCATATGTTTGTGTACTAATGTAATCACATTCCATATAAATATTCATTGAATTTCATGACCATTCATTACCTGACACAGGTAGGTTGGAGGGAGGGGGAGAGGGGAGAAGGAGTTTTTTGCGGGCATGGATGTATTCCTCTCTTAAGGGATGCTCAGTAGTTTTGACCTCACCTGGTCTGACTTTCAAACCCAAACAAATAGATCAACCGTTCTGACTTTTGTGAAACCTCAATCTCTCAATACTTTCTCTCGGTTAAGTTTTAAGGATTGTCTTCAAATGCAGGAGAAGACTTCTTAAAGAACAAAAAGAGACAAAACTGAATAGATGGTCAATAAATCTGCTGCATACATCAGCCTAGGTTGATGTTAAGAATGGTTTATGGCATTTCACACTTCTTGTGGGCGTTGCATGGATCACAGGATCAAATAATCCAGTGATGATAGCTGGGGTTTATATCTCCTTGATCACAGGATCACAGGATCAAGTAATCCAGTGATGATAGTTAGGTTTGTATCTCCTTGATCACAGGATCAAATAACCCAGTGATGATAGTTAGGTTTGTATCTCCAGGATCACAGGATCAAATAATACAGTTATTATAGCTGGGTTTGTATCTCCTTGATCACAGGATCAAATAATCCAGTGATGATAGCTGGGTTTGTATCTCCTTGATCACAGGATCAAATAATCCAGTGATGATAGCTGGGTTTGTATCTCCTTGATCACAGGATCAAATAATCCAGTGATGATAGCTGGGTTTGTATCTCCTTGATCATGAATAAGAAGGATTTATTCTTACGATCAAAATAATGGTAGCAGATGAAAGCCTCCTTTCAACATCCATTTATTGTCATCACTCATACCTCATTTTGTTTTAATGTTGTTTTTTTGTTGCAGTTCATTCAAGTTTCCATGGGTGTTTGAAAGAGACGGATGATATCTTATCCTAACGGAGCACTTTCTCTCTTGTTTCTTCTCTTCCAGTTCATCTCAGTATCCGGGGGACTTTAAAAGTAAAATCGTGGTTTTGGGGTTCTTGTTCGAATTAACAACTGGTTGTATTCGTTTAGTTGTTTTGCTTCTTTATGTGTAACAACCTCTGTGTATTTAGTTGGTAGTCCTTTCCCTTAGCAATTGTTCCAAATGTTAGAAGTGCAATTAATTATGATTGATACTGACATTAAAAAGTGAAGTTGATAATCATTAATGTCACTTGTAGACAGCAATGCAGTTAAACCTGGATTAACCAGACCTCTTTATCCCAACACCGAGATTATCCAGGTCCATTAATTGCACCACTCTTCATTGCATCACGCCGCACTCATTTTATTTTATGACACAACAAATCAGTACTTACAAATGGCAACATGGTTTGCCACTGCAAACAACAAAACCACTCTTATTGAGTTTTTCCAAAGTTCTTCATTGTAGTATAGTTTCCCTTTCAAAGGGACTTTTGATACTTCTTTGTCATGATTAAATAATGACAGTTGTCATGTAAGGGGGGTGGGGGAGGAGGGGTCTGGGGGTTGGTTGGGGTTGAGAGTGTATCTTGTTGTTTTGGTCTTTGTGCCTTGACTCTAGCTTTATTGAATGACTTTTCTTACAAAGTATTATTACTGTGGCTAGTTCAAAGTGCTGAATTCACACTACAAACCACACACCCTTACCACAATATTCCATTTAGGGACAATAAAATGGCAGAGGATACTAAAGACAAAGAAACTTCAATTCCTGACTTATTTTCTTACCTATCCGGATAAATTCTGGTTTCAATTTGCCTGGTTTTCCAGGTTTTACTGTGAAAAATAGAAAAGATATGTTTGCACACCTTTGTGTATCCTGCTTGACAAAACAGCAAGTCAGAAGATTTCTATCATTTTTTACTCTAATTTATTCAGAAAAAAAAAACTTTATCAAATCCGACAGTCAAGTGGGCTATTTTTCCATGTTTTCCAAAAAAGTTAAACCCGCTCAAAAGTGTTCCCTTTATGGATGATTTTTATTTTGTGCTGTCCTCCTTTGGATATTGCCAAGATGGCGGCTGTGCAGTCACCTTTTGGTGCCCATAAAACATTTTAACATGGCTGTGGCCGTAAGGATATTCTTATGTATCGTAAAATTATGTACAACACATGTCTTTAAATATATATTAGTTCACATAAATTCATTTAAAGTTTTCCCAAAAAAACTAAAAGGAAGTGTCAATTGATTTTGGGAAGCAACAGGTTAAGGCAAATTAACTTTATTACAAATTATTTAACAAATTGAGTATATATATCAGTTAACATTCAAAATTGGGAATAATCAAGCTAATTAAAGACAAATGAAATGTTTTATCATGTGAAGACTATTTGAGCCTTTTAGACAGACAAGATGATGTTGAGAAATTTCATTGGCCCCAAATTAGATAGAAACCAATAATGTTGTATTAATCACTCTTGGCTATTTTAATGGTATTGCTTGAAATATAAAGAAACTAAAATTCATTTCAAGTTTTCAACAAAAATAAAAGGAAGTATCAATTGATTATGGGAAGCAACAGGTCAAGGCAAATTAATTTTCTTACAAATTATTAACACATTGAAAAGTGATTAATGTTTAATTTTATGTTTATTTTAAAAATATTCTTATTCTCTTTTCAAAACATTGTGTATCGTAATTTTTTGTGGTTTCAAATTCTCTACTTGACAGTACCTGTGAAAAAGAAACAAATGTTTAAGATAAATAATTCATTGAGTAATAGACAAACTTTCCTTTAGGAGCTGTTCTAAAGTAAATATTTTTTGTGTAAAAGTAAGTTGGCCTGACGTTTCGATCCTAGCAGGATCTTCTTCAGAGGCTAAATATTTTTTAGAAGACCACTCTAAATTCATTTAGTATCATTCGTAAGAACAGTTTTTGTTCGATTTTGCCATCCCCTTTGCTTCTCACCGTCCGTATTTTTTTTGCACCTTCCCTGGTTTGTAAAGATTTTAATCTTGCTTTAACACTAAAAGAAAATTTGAATGCATGCAGCAAAAGTAGACGCTTAAATTGCATAATTTATAATTGATATCCCACAGCTGTGTACTCCTTTTATTAATTAATAAAAAGAGAAGAGTATGTTCTTTCATAAGGAGAACAATATTCTTGTCTAATTGAAACTAACTGCAGACTTTATAGTGATGCTAATTGATCCAGGGCAGTATGTCATGCAATTGAATTTCAGGCTATCTATCTTGGCCCCGCCAAGGATGATGCCACACACTGGAATAAAAATGGTATAAAACAGAAATCAAATCGACTGCCACTCCAACCTCATCCATGGTCCAAACATTTCAATAAAGCTGTCTCTGACTTTTAATTTCTGCATATTAAATACTTATTAATCAGCATATTAATTACCGTTTAAACACGGTCACTCTGTCTAGCTGCTATGCTTGCCTTAACTTAGAATAATGACGTCCTAGATTTTACAGCTTTCCTGCCGATATCTACGATAAATACCTTGTTAACCAGTCATTCTAGAGGCTTTATTTCCTTCTGTCAATGTTGTCATTGTACAGTTTGCATACATTCCCAGCATTACCCCAGAGTGTGAATGTTGTTATTGTTCAATTGCATACAGTATTCCAAGTATTACGGCCGTGTTGATGCATTCAATCCTGAAAAAATCCTGCATCGTATGTTTCAGTACAGATTGGTAGTCTCTGTTACCATCACAAAGAAAGAGAAAGTTCAACAAAAGTGACCACCCAGGCTCCTCAGACAACTTGCAAGCTGTTTGGTTGTGGTCAATGGGTTACTACCTCCTTTTGAAAAAGTACTGAAACATGGGTTGACCATTAATTAGTGACCGAATATTGCCTGACTTTAAAATAAAACCTTGTTCGTTATTTACAAATTTTTAGAGAAATTCAAAATACTAATTTTTTTTTTAAAGGAAACCAGTAAATGATTTTTATCCCAATAATTCATATTATGTGCCATTTGTATACTTTTTTGTTTGTTTTTTGTAATGAGGTGACATTTCATAATTGGGATGTACTCATTCTTTCTATTAATTGTTATGATTTTGTCTTGAAGAAGGTAGCAATAGTGATATGTAGCAAATATATATACGGAATTAAATGCATCTTTGTCGTAGTCACTACAAATTTATTTTGTCTGTCTCTGTAACTGGTATTGGGGAATAGAATTGTCAGATTATTTTATTGGATTTACCTTCATTCCTATCATAAATCTCAGTGTTTCTCAATGCAAAGCAACTCCAGTTGAAAAGCTAATACCCTGGAAAGATTTCACAGTGAAGAAAGTCATAAAGGATAAATCCAATCCCACCCACCCCCTCCCCCTTGCCTTCAAAGGAATTTCTATCACTTGCTAACACATTTTAGAATTCAAATATTTCTTGACCAGGTACTTTTGTAACTCTGGAAAGTTTGTAGTGAAGGGTCACTGATGTCCATCTAGCTTGTCTTGCCACAAATCAAGTGATGAGTGCTCTGGGTACCGTCATTAAGTCTAGCCAGGAAGTTGATTGGGGGGAGTGGGGGGGGCACAGTTGGTTACTAAGTTATCTGTTGATCCACAAAGCAGACATTTAAGTAACTTTCAACAGGAGCCAACAAAAACTGAAAGAACACCAGCATAAAGTTAGTACTTGCTTTATTGTGAACCAGAAGTATAGGAGCATAACGTAAACGTCATGTTTAGTGAAAGGTCATGCTCTTAGAAATTCATGTTCTAAGTCAAATACTTTAAATCATTTGATTGCATAATGTGAAACAAATTACTGGTCAAACTAAACTTAGGCCCTTGCCTTGCTATATTAGGCTAGGCTATATTGGCTCATCATTAGTCCACAAATCTGCTAGACAGTCAAATAATGGTCACACATGCTTAAACCAAAAACAAACAGTTTACAGCGATTTTCAACACAATTTTCCTAACTAAGACGTTTAATTTGCTTCACCTAAATTTTAGACTCCTCGGTGTCTGGAAAATTACTTGAAGCATCAGAACCTCTTAGAGAGTACTTCTGGAAACTCACAGCACTTTTATTTTATCCTAAAATTGAGGTCCTATAGTTAGATACATGATAAGTACTGTAATTATACATTTTGATTACACGTCACATATCACTCAATATCATTGAATTTTAATACATGTCACATGTCACTTAATATCATTGGATTTTAATACATGAGACACATATCACTTGCTAACATTGAATTTTAATACACGAGTCACATATCACATGCTATCATTGATCATTAATTACACCACGTACATGTTCAACTTGTTGGTTGAAACCGATATCTCAATTGAAGCAAAATTATTAGTTATAGAGGATCATCACATGAACAGTCTTTCTGTGAAGGCTTTACATTAGTAACATTGGTTAACACAGGCTAATTTGATATCACTTTCAAAGGTTTCAAAATGCAATAAGAATGGTTATCCTTTCAGTTATGCCACAATAAAATTGGCTGTTCCTGTAAGCAGGTGTATTTCAAGTCCTGAATTTAAAAACCTTTTAAAAGTAATTTGTCAGTATCAAATTATCTGTTTGTAATCACCTCACACTGATGCAACAAGCTATAGTGATTTGCTTCAAAGATAACTAATATTGTATAAATATGAAATTAATAAAATGTAAAGTCGTTATCTTCATAAAAGTCTTTTAATATATTTTATCTATACAAAATAAACAGGAAAATATACAGACACCACATATTTAGTTCGTCTGATCAGCATGACCGCTTAAAACGCAGGCTTATTATTACATGAACTAGCATGATTTGGCACACAGAGTGCAACCGTATTTAAATTAAAAGTAAGCCCTAGATATATCTTAATGTCAAAGGTCCTTCATGACAGAATAGTCTGGGCTACTTTTCAACATCGCAGAGGGACCATAGAGCTTCTCGGCTCGCTTTTCAAAGGCTTTCACCATCTGTTTCACAACTTCGTCAAAGAAGAGAGTAGATAAATTTGAGTGGATGATAGAGCGAAACTCAAAGGAAACCTGTTGAACAAAGGCCAGAAAATGAGGTAAGTAGATATAGGTTTGAAATAATGATCAGACTGCAGCAGGGTTGATATAAAGAGACAAGAAGTTAAGGTTAACTGCAAACACTGGCCCGCTTCCAGTTTGCTGGCACTTCCGTCTTCACATCCAACCTCTCACTCGCCATACTTATAAAAGACCCACTGCCCTAGTGTCACCGTTGTTATCTACGAAGGACATTACCAACGACAAGTTTGAAAGAAACGTGCATAAGTGTCTCGCGTTCATTAATAAAATCAACGCTGTTGCAAGAAATCTGAACTGGTTATTGTCTGTTTCTTAATAACCACAGTATGAAGTATAGAGGTAATCACTTTCAATCACCAAAAATATAAATTTCTTTATAAAGAAACTACTTACAGCAAAATCTACAGTGCACGTGTCTGGCTTGCCTCGGATTCCAGGAGAGAACCTCCATATCGTAATGAGATGATTAAACAGTCTGCCGTCAGTGCAGACAGCCTGTATTATGTAAGGAAGCAAACATGGATCTTAGCAGAAAGTACGGTTATATCTATTGAACAGACATTTGGATATATACATATGCAAACTAAATATGTCAAGTCTGAAAAGTGGAGAGGGCAGATCCAATAAGGGGGGGGTGGGTGGCCCTGGGTTTGTTGAAGCCAACAATTATAATGTAGAGGGAATACTGATGACTATTAACGTGACTTACCTTTACAAGATGTGGTTTAGCTAATGTCACTGTGGATGTATATCTCTCTACAAGTGGATTAAAACCTATTTCTAGCTGGGCTTTAAAGTGTCCAGCCTTCCTTTGTATTATCTTGGACTGTGTGCACCAAGGCACAAATTCTTTGTAGTCTTCGACATTTGACACTACTTCATACATGTCCTGCATTGAGTACCTGAAAGAGAAAAAAATCGTAGCTCTAGGAGTAATTAGATGCATCCCCTTACCAACACTGGTATTGAAATTTACATATATTACCATAACCATATACACAAGCTAGCAATAACACAAGTGAGAGCCTTTTGCTCTAAGTTGTGTATGTAGTAAGTTTGCCAAGAAAAACTTCACAGAAGTGTATACAGCATTTATATCTCTCATCCCAGCTGCTATCCCATCCTACTAACTTTCTGACAAGAACAATTCAGTTTTTTTTGCTTATAATATTCCATATCTGACTGTAAAATATCTGACTGTAAATAAAAATATAAATACAAATCGAGTATAGTTGGAAAATAGGTATTATTTCTCATGATACTGTTTATAGCGAAACACTGGGGAGTAGTAAATTCTGTTAGTTATACTTAATTTAATAATGGAAAGGGAAAAAAAATATAATTTACCCAATAACTTTTCTCTCTGAGTATTCTTTTGTTTTATTTAGTGGGTTTGGTATTGAAAAGAGACTCCGGTGTGATACTGAGACAGGGTTAACTTTCCATGGATGGACATTGTACAGTTTGTGATGTACAGCACGAGCACACATGAAACATATCGGTCTGAAAGAAAGAGAAAATATATTTTAAAATCACCATAAATTAATGGTTAATATTATAGTTAGTACATTGAAATGCTTTTCAACTGCATTCTGATGATACTCTCCCTTTATCCTAAAAATTACTTTGAAATTAACTCAAGGTTTAATAACTTGTATACAAAGTGTATAGTAAATGCTTCGTAATTGACGCACCTTCAAATATTACTAGCAACGATACAGCAGCCAACCTAAACTTTCTGCAGTCAAGCAGAGTTACATATTTCATGAGTTTAAATCCATTTCAGGTATATGCGAGTCAAATTTTTTTTTTTCAAGCTTTTAACACCCTACCCCCAGTTTTGCACATATTTTGGGAATTTGGAAATCTTACTTCCTAAATCTAACCAAAATTACCTCAGTTTAATACCACTACCCTCTGGGACCTGACCTGCCTGACCTTGGAGGCTCAGAGCATAGCAAACAGCATCCAAAGTCAATGAGTGTATTCATAGTCCTACACTACAGTTAGTTTATCGACGAATGTGTCAATGTAGGGGTACGAAAGAACTTGACACAGCAGACATTTTGTGGTCAAATTCTGCTCAAGTGTACATTGCGTAGGCTCATATAGACATTGTTCATCAAATCCTTAAGTGCTGCAATTATGAGCCCACCATGTGGGAAATTCAATTTTCTAACTTCATTAACAACACATGAAATTGAACATTGACTGAAATTTTGTGCCAATAAAGAAGACACAGCATATTTAATGTTCCAAAATACTTGCTTGGAGGATAAAACAGACAAACCAACCTTTCAGAGACTAAGAAAGTTATTGTGCCTAAAAACATTGTATGAAAGCAATTATTTTAGTTGACCAACAGCAACAGTAGCTGTACCAATTCCACAAATCCAAAATGAACACATGTGGCAAATTTGCAAAGACACTGCAGCAGTCAGAGCAATGTATTTGGAAAGAGTTCTATTGTTGGCTGGAAATTCAAATTTTCTTCTTTTCATGTTGACAATTCTATACTGCCATTTCTGATATAAATCAGTGAATGTCTTACATTTCTTAGTATTTTACGTTGGTCGTAATGTTTCTGTATCTAACTTAGGCCTAGCCTAAGTGTAATAAAGGTTAGTCTTAGTTACCCCGGCCTTACCTAATTGTGATCAGTTTCGTCTCTGTAATAAGTAATTGCAGCGATCTTCTTGAAAAAACTGTCAGAACTTTATTCGTCATATTCATTACATCTACATTAAAATAGTTTATTTCAACAAAAAATAGTTGACAAAATTGGGTTAGAAGACGATACTATTAACAAACATCAGGCAAACTCAGGAATCACGTACTCGCCGGTAAATTTCTAAAATTACGTGATTAATTTAGTTTTGGTAACCAAACTTAAGGTAGAACTGCTAGCTATAGAGCTAAATCTGCTTAAAGCCGATAGCGTATGTTACGTCATTGGTCAAACAATGTCATGTCACTGTCACATAAATTCTGTGTCACATAAATTCTGTGTTCACTGTGCGAAAACTGGTTTCGTCAAGTTTATTGATCTTAGATGCAGCGATCATCAAATTAATAAAAAATATTTTACAGCTTTTCAATGACAGAGTTCTTTATAATGAAATCTACTTTGCCTTATTAATCAGATATTTGATTTATAACTTATGTGATTATGCACTCGGCACCAAATCGTTTGCCTCACAAAAGTTATCGCTAGCAAAATGGCAGCCGTGACCTCGCGAGAAGGTGCTTAATCATTTCATTTATACTCTTAATAGCTTCAATATTGAATAAAATGACCAAGCATGTAGTCCAGACATCAATGCTTTCGCTTCATTTGCACTTCATGTTATTTGTATGTGGATGGTGGATAGAACAAGGACAAAACCTAGGCTAGGTTACGATTGTAACTTGTGTAAGGCCTAGGCTTGGAATAACACTACACTAACAGGCCCAAACAAGTGACAGGCTAGTAATAGTAGGCCTAGTAATGGAAACTACACATCGAGCCTAGGACTAATCATTCGTGTTTTTGGTTGTTTTAAGGTTACGGGTAATGCAATTTTAAATTTTCAAGTTAGCCATAGCGATCCACAGGTGACATCTTTGTTAAGAACTGTTAGTTCATGGGAGCTTTATTTTGTATTGTAATATTTGTCACAATCAAAAGTTGGTGAAATACATTTTTTTAGCCTATGCACAGGCACTTGTAACATTAGGCTATACCTACCACTGTCCATTATAAATAATACTTAGTATTATATATACTGGTAGGTAAAGCCTAATGTTACAAGTGTCTGTGGGCCTATGTAGCCTATGGGAAGTTAGCATCATTTGTTTTCCTTGAAACAAAAACAGCACCCATTATTCGTGATACAAATACTGATTTCAAGGATCAACTGCAAGTAATGTTTTTATTTTGAGGTTGGCTAACACATGTGTGTTGGCCTAAGGGAATATATTCACATTACTTTAGGTATGCCATTTTCAGGTAAAATAGATATGTTCCGTTGAGCCTATTCCTCGAATCAAATCACAAACAAATTAACATTGTTGTAGTCTACCAGTACCACTGCTGTGTGAGTTCATTTCTGCACGATCTGGTTAGCCATAGTTTACAGGTTCATGAAATGGAAAGAATCAGTTTGGAATGGTACCACAAAGAAATCACAAATTCAGTGCAAACTGTAGAATTAAAGGGTGCAACTGCAACATTTCGATATCATAATTATCAGTTAAAACTAGTTCTGCTTGTTTGTCCTCAGAATCAGTGCAAGCAATGACATAACTATATTTCTCCTTTCTTTCTTTCTTTTCATTCCAGCCATTGAGCAGCAAATTAAAGAACTGCAAGCACGGACAAATGCCCTGAAAGATACCAGTAATGCAGAAAGCAATGGTGCAGCCAGAGAAGCAGAAAGAATTGAGTTTGCCAAAGCTGGCCACTTTGATCAAGAGATTTATGAACCCAAGACCCCACGAAGTAGATTTTTTGGATATGACACATCTATTGCAGCTAATGAAGGAGATGAGGTAAATGTTATACCATCTTGATTTCATAATCATCTTACAAGTCTTGCTTTGTCAAATGAAGACCATCTTGATGTTTACTTTGCTGATTACACCTCATGTAGTTCTCACAATTCTGACAGTTTATTCTCTCTTTATTTCCGCAAGATGATAATACAAAAAATACATAGAAGATAGTACAGAAGCATCAAAATGTTGAAGTATACACACAGTCATCACAAGAACAATCTTATTTACAATGTAATTATCACTGCAGGGGAGACCTGGCAGAAGCAATGCATATATAAATTCCAGGCCAACCTCTATAATTAATTGATTTACTTATTACTAAAGTTTAAGGTATATAAGTCCCACCCACCCCAATAGAAGAAGAAGCAGGGAGGAAAAAAAAAGAAAAAAAAAGTTATATGGTATATCCATGAAAAATGTTGTTAAGTAAGAATGATGGCCTTAATGTTGTAGAACATGTATAAAGTCAGACCTGCAATCAAAGGCATTGAACGTGGAAGATCAGTAAGCTTGCTAAATATTTAATGTCAGTTTCATATAAAGAGACATAGTTTTCTTAGATTCTAGAACCAAAGAACTTGAATTCAGTATAAATTTAGTCAAATGTTCTGCACCTTATGTCTGGTATGTAGGCAAGAGGAACATTCATTTTATTGCAGTTGGCAATCAGATTATCTTGTTGTGTACATCATTATCAATCATAATTGACTTTTCATCTTGACTTATCTCTTTTTATTACTCACTATAGGATGATGATGTTGACACATCCAACTCCCTGATGGGTAAAAACACATACACTGCTCCATCCACCCTGTTCAGTAAAAATCAAGAAGCAGCAAAGGTAAGCAATTTGAACTTGTAAAGACTCAATCCATACAAAATCAATGTAGTGCTGACAAGACACTTGCTAGAATTTTTTGTAATGATAATTCTTGCACCATTTGTAAGTTGTGGCTGTAAAATTCAGATTGGGTTGATAAGTGAATAACTTTTAAATCAGCTATTTTGTGTATGTTTGTGCAAAGTTGTTGCAATTTAAATTGAGGAAAAGCTAGCTTTGTGAGTGTGTGTATTTTCTTTTTCTATCTTTTTTGACAATTGGCTGTTCTTTGTGACTCTCAACTGTTTTGGAATTGTAATTCTCATTGGAGAGTCAGAGATCTTGTTTAAAGACTTTTTTTCGTTCTCTTTTGTTTTACAGGATTTTGAACCGTTTGCAGAGACGAGGAGGCCCACAATTGCTGACAGAGAAGATGACTACAGAGCTAAAAGGCGGCAGATGGTGATTTCACCAGAACGCCATAATCCTTTTGAAGTCGGTGTGTGAATTTTTTTCCCTTTTCTACTTTCTTCCTATTTTTCACTCTTCTTAGTATTTACAATTTTCATTTAAAGCCTTTTACTTTATTGGTTTCCATAATAAAAAGATGAGAAAAAGTCAAGAATGGTTTTCAAGTGATTAATACTGGTGAAGTAAAGTACCCTGTAGAGGTGTCTAGGTGACAGCTTCAATGTATAAATGAAGGCATCAATACTAACAAGATGAGTTGAAATCATAGCTAACCATTTGCGATCGGGTAGGTTTGTAGAGATGAACCACCCCGGCAGGTTTTTTTTAGTTCAGGAGATACTTTTAGTGGATCACAACTGGTGTTAAACGAGATAACTAAAAGTGCTGGGTCATGTGATTTGGTTCCAATAAAATTACTTACCAATTTCTTCATGTCTGTGAATGGGAAATCTAGCAACAACCCAAGGAATCAGTGTTTTAGTTTGGGTTAGGAATTTGTGAATAGAATGACCATAATTAATATGTGTCTAACAAAAGAACCTGTGTGTTGCAAAGGAGCATGAAAGGTATATGATTATTGCATCTGGCAATACTGCAAGCAAACTTGCGTAGTACTCGAATGAAGAATTTCCTATGAATCGAGTTGTCATGTGTTGGTTACCATGTATCCATGACCATTCATGTGATAATCGTTAAGTTACCCCTTCCTGCACTACTCCTGACTAATTAAAATCTCTCATTCTTTCCCAAACAGTGCCATTATCGCTCCTGACGTCGTTGGCCAATTAAATAAAAAGGCAATTAGGTCTTGTAGGGACTTAGGTCAAGGGTACATCAAAGAAGTTTGGTCATATTAATATTAAAAATGAGCAATATTGTAGTTGTAGGATATCAGCAGTATAGTCTCTGTTGTGACAAATAGCTTTGGTCATGAGTTTTTAGTGTTGTGTCATAGAGCTCATTGAGTATGAAAGGAAACATTGCACAGTTGCAAAAGAATTTTGCCTCTTGCTCCTATATTTACTGTTTTGTCTTTTGCTTTATGGTATTGAAAATAGGACAAGTTTATTTGTTTTGAAAATCACTGGTTTTGAAAGTTCAATACTTTCTAACATTTATTTATTTAGTCAAAAGCTGTGAGAATGTTCAAATGAAGTACCGATCAAAATTCTGAAGCAGTGGTACAAGAATATGGCAAATGCGGCCTTTGTTTTTATTTCAAACTCAATTGGCTCTTTTCAGTAGAATATGGGTCCAATGATAGAGAAGGGAAGGAAAGTAGTTTCTTGGCCCAATGTGGAGGTCCTGTTAGAATCAAGTCGAGGGATGCATTTCTTTTGTTCAGCAATGTAAAGGAAGTTGTTAGAGAGGTTTTGAATACTGTTTGGACAAAGTTTTGTCCTCGCTTCGAACTGTTTTTGGAATTGTCCATTTGCTCACGTTAAAAAGTGTCCAGTCTGGATAATCCTTACAGTACGTACAATCTCTTGGAAGTTCTTGCCAGCAGCAGCGTCTATAATGTAAGACAGCGAGCCTCAATTGATACAAGCGCAGATTGACGGAAGGAGGAGAATAACAGGCTTGAGGTTGGGGAGGAGGATTGGGAGGGAGGGAGGAAAAGTTTAGCTAGCAGAAGGAATATGTTATCTTTTTAAGTCAAATCAAACAATTCTCTTTGCAAATCTGCAAACACCACTGCACTAACAGTGAAAAGCTTTGTCTTTTTAGACACATTGTCATCTTCTCCAGGTTAAGCTGTGACGGTTGGATTGCCAAGGGCTGGCCATGGCCAAACAGTACGTATATAATATAACCCCGAAGGCAGAGTCTTGTGTGGAACTCTGGTTTGGTCTCTGCCGGTCAAAACAACATGGTGTCCTTTCTTCAATTTCAAATTTTTATATATGCTTGTAAACTGGTAATAGTAAAATAATTTTCTCTTTGTTTTTTTTGGTATGTTTTTTTTTTTTTTCCTTCAAATTATTTTCACCACAATGAGTTTCAAAGAATGTTATGATTGGTTTTCAGAAGATAAAAAAAGGAAGAAGAAAAGGGAGACACTTTGAGTTAGGCCAAATTACTTGTCAGAAGTGAGAGAAACCATTTAAAGAGGTAGTATTAGGCTGTATGAAGCTTACTTACTGCTACAGACTACTACCATGTTACCTTCAATAATGAATAGTTTTAGACTCCTTGTAAACAATACTGGACAAAGACTAAATACCTTTGTGATTGGAGCGTACCTTGTTGTTCAGATGTTAAAAGTAAACATTCCCTGCATGTCCACACACTCAGTTAATCAACATGGACTCCTACCAAGTCCAATTAGTACAACCCTTCAAGTGCAGTGGCTGATTCCCGTGGCTGTCCGTAATTTATGGAGTGAGTCGGTGGGGGAGGGGTGTTTTAGGGAGTGGGTCGTTAATGTATAAATGTCTTTGTATGTTATCTTTTCTTGGGGTGGCATAGAGCAGCCCTTAAAAACGAAAGACATGAGATTTTTGTCATTGACAAAGAAAAAGTTAATAGGTAGAAGAAAATATGAATAGCTGTGCGCAAAGTATCCAAGTCTGTATAGCATCTCAGTAACTCACAGTAAAATTCATGGCAGATAGTTAAGGGCGATGTGTAGACCAATCACCCCTGGGTTCTTTGCATGGAAATATCAACCCAAACAAATCCATTGTGGTGAAAATAATCTTGATGTTGTTTGCATGCTTGCTGTATTCATTTATTGAATCCTCTTGTGATTGTCACCCAACTAACCAGGGAGGTCTTTTCTCCTCTCTTCCTCTCCATCTTCATCTTCTTGTCTCAACAGGAGCCAAAACACCAGATCAGAATGCCTGGACTTACGCTAATATTCGTAGACAACAGATGATCGATAAACAACAGGTAAGAATCACTTTGTTACATCCAGATATGGATACGTGTGGTACATGGAAACAAATGTAGAGCAGCATGGGGTTGTGGGGCGGGGGGAGGGGGCCGGGGTGATCTTTGGGTCAGTTGTGGTCAACAACATCCATGTGGAAAGCAGGGGCAGAAGGGAGGCAGGGGGAGTGCTTTTGAATGGAAATGGAAAATAGAGTGGGACAGTAAAACTGATATATAACAAGAAGTTAGTGAAGGATTCAGTTTCTGCCTACCCCTCTGGCCCCCATCCCCCTC
The DNA here is from genome assembly GCF_037975245.1 of Apostichopus japonicus. NCBI lineage: Eukaryota > Metazoa > Echinodermata > Holothuroidea > Aspidochirotida > Stichopodidae > Apostichopus > Apostichopus japonicus. The sequence goes on along the minus strand of NC_092578.1, from coordinate 19,417,919 downwards.
CCCTCCTAATTCCTATGTTACCCTTACATTCCTTTATTATATAATAAGTTAGCATTATTAACGACACAAGTTTGTTAGAAGATATCTGTAAACCTGCAAAGATCATGTGATCTAACCATTAAAGGTACAGTGTTTTGATTCCCTGCTGTTCTAATCTATCCTCAGAATGACTACCGACAGCAGATGCAAGAACGTTCCAAGGATGGTACTCTCCAAGCACAACCGGAATCCCAGCCACCTGTGAAGCAAGCATGTAAGTCTCAAAACTACATCATGCACTGTAGCGTTACTGACATACTATATCCAGGGTTTTGGTGTCGAATTCTTAGGGGGAAAAAAAACTAAGAAATTGCTCTTGATGACGCTTTCAAGATTGTTTACACTGGAAATCGGAAGGGATATTTTGGTGTGTGTGAATGTGTGTTGATTTGTGTTTGTAATGTTTGATACTATAATCTGGAGACGAACCAGTTCATTAGCTTTCCTAGCCAAAATTAAATTACAAAATATGAAATGGAAGTTGAAAGGTTTGATAATTTCCGATTATCATTTTGCGTGTGGACAGTGCTGATATGAAATAGTGGCAGGGCAACAGAAATAAGAGTCGCCAATTGTTCGATAAAATGTCTCTTGAGGGTATCTGTTCTCACCTCATTGCTGTCTTGTCTTCAGTAGTCTGCTATAGTTTTATTAAAGTTTGCAGAAATAAGTTGGTGATAAAATGGCAAAAACATAGTGGTTTACAGTAGAGAGAAACAGACATTTAGCACTACATGAATCGTTAAACCTTCCATAAATCATTTTACTTTTAGCTAAACGCAGTCGTTGGGATCAGTCTGGAGCTGGTGATGAGACACCTGGAGCAACTCCAAGTAAAAAAAGAGCCAGTGGTTGGGACCAGGAAGAGGTAACAATTATGTTTTTTATCTGAGCCAAGAATGAGAACATGTGTGTGTGTGTATTTTAGATCCTCCTGCCAGCAGGAACTCGCGAAGAAGCCTCATTGGCTTATCAAAGCGGCAAGCTGACCGAAGTCAGTCTCTTACATTCATATTTAACGTCAATGATTATGAATTGTCAATTGTCAAAAACTCTGTAACTGGACGACAAACATTAATCTGGGAGTGACTCGAACCGAGGACCTTATGATTGAAAGGCACGAACATTGCAATCTATATTGTAGGTCCAAAACAAATTCAGATTGAAATTAAACGTATGATGTCATCTCTGCAAGTCTTTCATCTTGTAGCTTGATTTCATTGTTTGTGAATGTTTCAGTTCTCCTCTCCTCCCTTAATTGAGACGATATAAATTTATTCTCTTCTTTCCTGTTTCTAAGCTATCCTGCTGAGAACATCACATGTAACATAATTTTGTCTCTGTTTACAGTGTCAATGTTTTATTCTTCCTTGCAGGCCACCACTCCCTCTATCAGTCGATGGGATGAGACTCCAGGACGGCCAAAGGGGGGAGAGACACCAGGGGCCACCCCAACAGCCAGTACAAGAATTTGGGATGCCACCCCAGGTCATGTTACCCCTGGTCATGTCACCCCTGGGCATGCCACACCTGGTCACACAACCCCTGGACATACTACCCCTGGTCACTCGGCAACACCGAGCTCACGTCGTAACAGATGGGATGAAACCCCAAGAACAGAGCGAGGTAAAACTGAGAACTGGTTAAAAGAAGTAGTTTGACAATGGTATTAACAGCATTAGTCTCTTACTGTCCAATGGTGAGACTGAAATATGCCTAGTTTACTGTACATAATGAGTCTCTTACCTTCCAATGGTGAGACTGAAATAAGCTGGCTTAAATGGTTGCCCAACAAGCTTGACTTAAATGGTTGCCCCACAAGCTTGACTTAAATGGTTGCCCAACAAGCTTGACTTAAATGGTTGTCCAACAAGCTTGACTGAAATGGTTGTCCAACAAGCTTGACTTAAATGGTTGCCCAACAAACCTGACTTAAATGGTTGTCCAACAAACCGTTTTGAAAACCGTCTGCTTCAATTGGTGAGATAACATAGACTAAAGAAACATGTTTCCAAGATGCTTGGTCTTTTCATTAATAGCACTGTATATTATCAACAGATGTTTGGAAAAATTGAAAAGAAAGTGTAGCTTTAATGTGTTCATGCCCCCTTGTGTGTTAATAATTCTGTGTTTTGTGTTCAATCTTGTAGAAACACCTGGCCACGGTGGAGGGTGGGCTGAGACACCTCGCACAGACAGAGGCGGGGATCATCCATCTGACACACCTACCCCAGCATCCAAGAGAAGATCCAGATGGGACGAAACACCCGCAGGGTCACAGACTCCAGGGACTCCCCGTACACCTGCTGTTGGCACACCTAAGACCCCTGGTACCCCAAGCACACCCATGCTGGGAGCTGGTGTGACCCCAGTAGGTCAAAAGGCCATGGCAGAAAGTACCCCTACACCTTCAGGGGTCAGAATGACCCCGGAACAACTACAAGCTTGGAGATGGGAGAAAGAGATTGACCAGAGAAACAGGGCATGGTCAGATGAAGAACTGGATGCCTTGTTTCCAGATGGATACAAGGTAAGCCATCTTCTATTAGTGGTAGGGAATTAGCTTAGCCATACAGTCTGTACAAAAGCGCTTTGCATCGGAACAGTTAAATCAAGTTTCAAATTGTTAATCAACATGTATGAAAGCATTCAGATGTGATGTTGGGTTTTGGTGCACTCATGCAAGTTTCAAGGACACTAAAACATTTTCCATTGGTGAAAAAGGAGGTATACTTGTTTCAATTTGAAAATCAGAAATTTCATTTTTTTTTATTTTTTCTCCTTTTTAAGGTCCTACAACCACCAGCTGGCTATGTTCCAATCAGAACCCCAGCCCGTAAGTTGACATCGACACCGACTCCGATGGGAGGGACCAGTGGTTTCTTTATGCAGCAAGATGGTACTGTGGTAGATCCAGGCATAGCTCAACCAGCTGGCAACCTTCCCATGCTCAAGCCAGATGATGCCCAGTACTTTGGCAAACTTCTGGTGAGTACTGCTTTAATAAATGTGTTTGGGATTATTTGATCTATTTGTTAAATGTTTTGTGTCCTTTGTTGAAGCAGGAGGAGTGGGCTTGGGAGTAGGAAGTTTTAAAAGACTTGGAAAGTGCGATAAAGAAGATATTTAGCTTTCCCAAATGAAGCAGTTTTGTAGATGTAAAATTATTAATTTCAGCTTAGTCTAGTCCAGCAGTACTTCCACAGTCTGTGCACCTAGGCCAAGTCGTAACTTGGGGAATGTTTTTTTCTGTTCGTTGACCGTAAGCTAGGTAATAGCAAAATGAAGTGTAGTGGAATGTGATTGTGTTTTGTTATTATAGTAATGTTTCTCATTTCCATATGTAGAATGATGTTGATGAAAGCACGCTGAGCCCTGAGGAGCAGAAGGAGAGAAGGATCATGAAATTGCTCCTAAAGATCAAAAACGGGACCCCACCCATGCGTAAAGCTGCCCTCCGTCAAGTCACTGACAAGGCCAGGGAGTTTGGCGCCGGTCCTCTCTTCAACCAAATCCTCCCATTGCTGATGTCTCCGACATTGGAAGATCAAGAGCGCCATCTGTTGGTGAAAGTTATCGATCGCATTCTGTACAAACTAGATGATCTTGTACGACCATATGTACACAAGGTTAGTGTTCTTACTTTATGCTTGTTTTTTCTGCACGTGACAGTGAGTATTCCACACTGCTTCAAGAGTTCTATAGATGTTAAATGGTAGTTATACCACTGACAGAAACAGTGACCCACTCTTGCAAATTATCAAGTCTACTCAATCTGCTCTGAGCCAAAATTTCATTGAAATTCCATCGCCAAATACAACTCTTTTTTTTCTTTAAACAATCATTAACATTACAAAACACGTGTTTGTTATGGACAATAAATTGACAAGCTATGCTGAGGTATAGGATAGTTAATTATCCAGAATGTTATCATATCCAGATAACCTCTGATCCCAATGTGTTCAGACAATCCAGGCTTTACTGAAGTGTTGAAGCTGTTGCTTCACTTGATAGCTTCTTTCAAAGAACACATAATGACTTTTGTCACTCGATGGCAGCATAATGTAGTGAAAATATAATTAACAGTCCTTGCGTCTGCACAGAAAGGTTCTTAATATACCTCTTCACCTTCCATGAAATGGTAATGACATCATTAACGTCATATTTATGGTAGGGATGCCTTAAAGAAGCCAAATAGCCTTTAAGCCCCAAATATAATGATCAGGGTTGTCACCAGACCATTTTTAGAGCCGGGTAATTTGTGACAGTGATCCGCGGGGTTAATTACAGTTAACCTGCGTTTTGCACTGAATCGCGCTAATCTTTACCAAGTTACTTATTGGCGGTACTGTAGGCTAATTTGTGCCGGGCGGTAAGGCTGAAATTGACCTTGAGTACCGGGCGGAAATTTTGAGAGCTGGGTAGCACCGCCCGGCGCCGCCCGGCGTGGTGACAACCCTGATAATGATCATGCTGCATCTATGACAACTGTATTATATTGCTGGAAATTTTCCTTCTGAATAGGGGAGGGGGGCGGAGAAGTGGAGAGAGGGGTTTGAAGATCCTCTCATTACTCTATACTAATTAATTCCTTTTCAGATCCTCGTGGTCATTGAACCCCTTCTGATCGACGAGGATTACTACGCCCGTGTGGAAGGCAGGGAGATCATCTCCAACCTGGCCAAGGCTGCCGGTTTAGCTACTATGATCTCCACCATGAGACCAGACATCGACAACTTGGACGAGTACGTCCGTAACACCACCGCCCGTGCTTTTGCCGTGGTGGCGTCCGCCCTGGGTATCCCAGCCCTCCTGCCTTTCCTGAAGGCTGTCTGTAAGAGTAAGAAGTCATGGCAGGCTCGCCATACTGGCATCAAGATCGTCCAGCAGATTGCCATCCTGATGGGATGCGCCATATTGCCTCACTTGAAGAACCTGGTGGAAATTATTGAACATGGTGAGTGTGACCATTTTAAATCTACGATTTGTGAGAATGCGCTCAAGTCTGAGTTATCATGATGTAATCATTTTCACTAACTGATAGTAAAGAAATATCAAAGTGCCAGCTGGAATTTGAATCTCGACCTTTTCCATTTATTTAACTGATAAAGTTTACCTTAAATTAGGTATGGCTTGCTTCATTCGCAGTATTTTGGAATTGAGGAAAAGAAAAGTTTCCAATAAATGAATGACCAATAATTTAATTCAAAGCAGCAATTGCTGAAGTTCACGTTTCCGTACTGTGTCGTTGACAACAAACGTTTTTTCATCCGTTTGATTCCACTCTAGGTCTGGTGGACGAACAGCAGAAGGTACGAACCATCACAGCTTTGGCCGTAGCCGCCCTGGCAGAGGCAGCTACTCCATATGGTATCGAATCCTTTGATAGTGTACTCAAGCCCCTATGGAAGGGTATCAGACAACACAGGGGAAAGGTGAGAACTTATTCTGTATTCATTGTGGTAAAGGTCATTGGCTGTGCATTAAAATCTTAAGTGTGCTAGACTTGTTCATTCTATTCTGCTAATGTGCAGGCTAGGTCGTTAGGGTGCCCTCATCCTAAAGCTTAAGCGTTCTGTAGACCTGATGAGTGAAAGATTGTGGTTCAACTGTTCTATGTTTATCATTACAGTAAGGCAAGAGAGAGTGGTGTGGGTTTACAATCTTGTTGAAGTTCAAATAAATAACTTTCCATTTTCCTTGGTTTATTCAGGGTCTGGCAGCTTTCCTGAAAGCCATTGGTTATCTCATTCCTTTGATGGACCCAGAGTACGCTAACTACTACACCAGGGAGGTTATGTTGATTCTCATTCGTGAGTTCCAGTCTCCAGATGAAGAAATGAAGAAGATTGTCCTCAAGGTAAATTCCTCCCTCGCTTTATAGTTTCAACATATGCTACTGATAATACCATATTTATTACAATAAGGCTTAAAGTTAAGGTTATATCTTTTACATTCAAGAACATTTCCTATGGATAGGAGACACACATTCATGATCACAAGTCTTAGTTAATAGTGTACTCATTCTAACCTACTGCTTCTTCCTCTCACATAAAGTATCTATCTGTTGTTCTTTTCCTGTTTCGTAGGTGGTGAAGCAGTGTTGTGCTACGGATGGTGTGGAAGCTCAGTACATCAGAGATGAGGTGCTGCCCTCTTTCTTTAAGCATTTCTGGCAGCATAGAATGGCGCTGGATCGCCGAAACTACAGACAGGTAAGAAATCATAGTCATGCCAAGTCATAGATAAAAAAGGAAATCAGTATAACATGCCTTACTCATGTCATTGTGTTGCAGAATGCAATAGTGAGTAGTAAGTTTACAGAAAGAGAGAAGTGAAGTGCTGAGTTTATTGCCCCTAGTATGCAACAGAGGAGTGAATTGAAATGCTGAGATTATTGCCCCTAGTAAGCAACAGAGAAGTGAATTGAAATGCTGAGTTTATTGCCCCTAGTAAGGGACAGAGAACTGAATTGAAATGCTGAGATTATTGCCCCTAGTAAGCAACAGAGAAGTGAATTGAAATGCTGAGTTTATTGCCCCTAGTAAGGGACAGAGAATTGAATTGAAATGCTGAGCTTATTGCCCCTAGTAAGCAACAGAGAAGTAAATTGAAGTGCTGAGCTTTACCCCTAGATAGGAACAGGAAATGAATTGAAATGCTGAGCTTATTGCCCCTAGTAAGGAACAGAGAAGTGAATTGAAATGCTGAGCTTATTGCCCCTAGTAAGGAACAGAGAAGTGAATTGAAATGCTGAGCTTATTGCCCCTAGTAAGGAACAGAGAAGTGAATTGAAATGCTGAGCTTATTGCCTATAGTAAGGGACAGAAGTTAAAAGTTACTGTTATGTCTTTTTGTATTATTAGTTAGTGTTTATTATTTGGTGCTATTACTTAGTGTTCATTATATAGTGTTTTCCATTTTAGTGTTATTAGTTAGGGTTTATTATTGTTGTTATTATAGTGTTGTGTCTTTTTAGTCTGAGAGGAAAACATATTCCCTGTCCAGTGTATCATTGTATCACAGTAATGAAGAAGTCAACACCATTTGACATGAATCATTTCAGTTGGTGGACACGACTGTGGAGATTGCCAACAAGGTAGGAGCAGGAGAGATTGTAGGAAGAATCAAAGATGACCTGAAGGATGAGGCCGAGCAGTACCGTAAGATGGTGATGGAGACCATCGAAAAGATCATGGCTAACCTTGGAGCTTCTGACATCGACTCTAGACTTGAGGAACAGCTGATTGATGGAATCCTCTACGCTTTTCAAGAACAGACCACAGAGGTAAGCAAGTTTGGAGGTCAAGAAAAGACATCTTAAATTTTACAATCTGCCTCAGACACTTTTTCGTATTGGTATTGTCACTTGCACTAAGCCTGATCAGAGGTTACCAATTTACTGAAGTTTCACTTCATTGTTTGAATTGAAAGAAGTGATTTTAGTGTCATATATTAGCAAACTTTTTACCAAAAGCAATGCACAAATTTGCATTTGTGCAGTCACTTTAAATCTTCTGCAAAGAATTCTTGATCTGGTGCTATCTGGAAATTAGTTGCCAGATAGAAAAATTCCTCACATCAATTTTATAACAAGCAAAACTCAACAATCGTTGAAACTGCTTTCTATGATACAACGCCTTTTGACAACTGGTAGATAGTCTTTGATTCAGTAAATTAATGAGCAATAATTCAGTGACATTTTACCTTGGGATATTCATTTCTGACAGGATTCTGTGATGTTGAATGGGTTTGGAACGATTGTGAATGCCCTTGGTAAGAGATGTAAGCCTTACCTGCCCCAGATCTGCGGTACCATCCTCTGGCGTCTCAATAACAAAGCTGCAAAGGTCAGGCAGCAGGCTGCTGACCTCATCTCAAGAATCGCCATCGTCATGAAGACCTGTCAAGAGGTAATTATATCACCATCATATTTATCACCTTCATATTTATCACCTTCATATTTATCACCATCATATTTCTTCCAGTTAATTTATTCTTTCAGTTGTATCTTTCTTGTCAAGTGTACCTGTTCCTTCACTCATGGATTAGTTCCCTTTTCAGGTTCACACAGTCGCTGGTTTCCATTTATGATTTCTTACATCTGTTGTACTTATTTCAACGAATTATATATTATCATTAGATAATCTATCGTCATCCTTCTTATCGTTGTTATGTTTTGGGAATAAGTTCAATTAGTTCACCATGAATGAGTTGAAACCTTTCCTGTTTTAGATTTCACCGTTCATTGGTGGTGTCAACCACGTAATATCCAGTTGGCTAGTTAGTAATTTATAAATTTCTTTCCTCTTATTTTATCAAAGGAAAAATTGATGGGACATCTTGGAGTTGTGTTATATGAGTACCTTGGAGAAGAGTACCCAGAGGTCCTCGGTAGTATTCTTGGGGCTTTGAAATCCATCGTAAATGTCATTGGTATGCACAAGATGACTCCACCAATCAAGGACCTCCTACCAAGACTGACTCCAATCCTTAAAAACAGGTAAGATGAGGCAGCAGAGCAATATTTAAAGAACACCAAGGGTCTGTTCTGCCAGGAAAACTAATGATCCAAAACAAGCTGAAACTGCCAATATGACTTGTTGCCCAATGTTTAGTGTATTCTGTCAAAGCCCTTTAGGTTTCACCATTTGATGACGGAATTGTCTCCCAGGCTAAGAGGTGCTAGCACTGTCATACTATCACCCCTTAGTAAGATACCCGGTTGATCACACTTGCTTCTGTCTGCGATAATATCTTCAATTTGTTGTGCAAGTTGACCTCATGAAGAGTACCTCAAGGGTGTCAGGGAGACGACCAGAAAAGTGTCTCTATAAATTCACTATTTGGTACCATAACGCAGCTTGCTTGAGTATAGGCTGTTAGCTGGTTGCTGCGTTGCAAAAATATTTTAAAATAGTAAGAATTCAAAATAATTATCTTACCATCAAATAAACTTGAACAGAACTTATTTTGTTGTATTGTTGCTTTAGAATCATAACATATGCTATAAATTGTGAGCGAGTCTGTTGCTTTTCAAAACAAACATGAACACTTAGTTTAGACCTACCACACTATTGATAGGGAAAGTGTATAGCCTAACCTACTATATATATATATATAAGAATCAGGGCTGAAGTAGTTACTATCATTTACCTCTGAGGCTAACTATCTGTGAAATTGCCGACAAATATGAAAGCTTCGTACACTTGGTGTAGGATATTCCTCAAGTAACTTGCGTGAATCTGGTGAGGTTAGCATGCTGTTTCAAAAGTTGCCAGCTACCTAAGAGATTAAACTGTTGATAGTGAGTGATATGCAGTTTGTTTATTTGCCTTCAGACATGAGAAAGTACAAGAGAACTGCATTGACCTGGTTGGTCGTATCGCTGACCGGGGAGCAGAGTACGTGTCTGCTCGGGAGTGGATGAGAATCTGTTTTGAGCTGCTGGAACTACTCAAGGCTCACAAGAAATCCATCAGAAGAGCTACAGTCAACACATTCGGTTACATTGCAAAGGCTATCGGGTAAGTTTAATACAGTCGACACATTCGGTTACATTGCAAAGGCTATCGGGTAAGTTTAATACAGTCGACACATTCGGTTACATTGCAATGGCTATCGGGTAAGTTTAATACAGTCAACACATTCGGTTACATTGCAAAGGCTATCGGGTAAGTTTAATACAGTCAACACATTCGGTTACATTGCAAAGGCTATCGGGCAAGTTTAATACAGTCAGCACATTCGGTTACATTGCAAAGGCTATCGGGTAAGTTTAACTTCCTTTGTGTTTGAACTTGCTAGAGACATAGTTTGAAGTTGCAAAGGTGACTTGATAATTAGTTGTAGTGACTTCAAGCCAGACCATACTGACATTGAGAATGAGTAATCTGGTCGTCTTTGAAAGACTTCCACCTAATAAAGATGTTGCCATTTGGAAGTCTTGTCCGCTACAGTCGGGCCAACCCAACATTGTCCAATGGCCTGACTGTCTGTGCAATGTGTAGCAGTTCATACCAAGCTTCAACAGATGTAGACAATCATGGCGAAACTATTTGGCAAGTGACCAACGAGTACTGGTGACTTGAAGCAAGCATGAAGTTTGTAGGACTTGTGGGTCTTCATCACTGTCAAACACGAGTACTGTCTCGTTTGCATTTTAAAATATTACCTGCTTGATTAATTTATGCTATCCGTTATCACCTCACAGACCTCATGATGTCCTCGCCACACTGTTGAACAACCTCAAAGTACAAGAACGTCAGAACCGTGTCTGCACCACTGTGGCGATCGCCATCGTGGCAGAGACCTGCTCGCCATTCACAGTCCTCCCTGCCTTGATGAATGAGTACAGAGTACCGGAGCTGAACGTGCAGAATGGTGTTCTGAAGTCACTGTCTTTCCTGTTTGAGTACATCGGTGAGATGGGCAAAGATTACATCTACGCTGTGACTCCTCTCTTGGAAGACGCCCTAATGGACAGGTGAGTGGATCAATGAAGTAATTACCACTGTTAACTCCAAACTTTAGCATTCAAATATTGCTAATATGTTTGACAAGTAGTTTCCATATGGATCCTTCCAACCGTCTGAATTATGCATGGACATTGTGAAAATCCAATTGTTCATTTAACATCTCTGTGAAGCAAAATTCTCTTTGTGGGTGTGGCTTGTTGAAACTTAACATCAGTGATCATTTTTTTTTTACATTTTTTTTTAAATACTTTTTTAACATATTTGGGGTAAATATGGATGACGTTCAAAAAAAATTCACGAAAAATCAACTGTCCCAGTTCTCTATATTCCATAATTAGTAAGGTTGATGCATTTTGCTTCATAGGATTTTTTGGATCCAAATTCTGGGGAATTTTCTATGCTGGTATATTCAATAGAAGCAATCTGAAGGGTGAATGCTAAAAGTAGCTTTGTCAAAGTAGAAATTAATGGGAAGATGTAGGTATCAACCATTGTCAGCCTCAGTATCTTAAAGTTACACATGATATAGATAGATCAGTTACTACTCATAAATGTCAAGCAAACTTTATTTAACTTTACCCAGTCAGTTTTTCAGTTGTTAATTTGCTTTAACATGTGTCTCTGTCAATCTACTTTTAATGTATCCTGTCCATCCCAGCCCGCAAGTGTAACTGTTCTCCAAAAGTGAATGTTTGTTTACCTCTTTTTATACACAGGGATCTAGTCCACAGGCAAACAGCCTGCACTGCCATTAAGCATATGGCTCTTGGGGTCTTTGGCTTCGGCTGTGAGGACTCATTGGTCCATCTCTTGAACTTTGTTTGGCCAAACATCTTTGAGACATCTCCACATGTGATCCAGGCGGTGATGGAAGCCTGTGAAGGACTCAGGGTGGGTCTTGGTCCTGGCAAACTCTTACAGTATTGTGTACAGGTGAGAAGCTCTTAAGAGTAATTTTGTTGTTTGGGTGGTCTTTCCATCACTTTTAAGGAAAACAATGGTACCAGCTGTCTTAGCAAGATATTATTTATGAAATCATTTATTCAATCACAAATGTCCCCAAATTTGAAAATGTTGAAATGTGGTACAGGTGCCAACTCAATTTTTTCCTTGGATTTTCTACCTCTGCAAGGTAATGTCCCCACGATGAGAAGTGTTAACATTGACAATTAAATATTTCAGCTAGAAAAGACAAGATATTCAAAATGGCAATGCTCATCAAACACTTCTGTTATTTATGGAAGATGAATATCAGATATGTTGTATTGATTATTATTAAGGTTCCTCAAGAAGCTGTCCATGAACCATTACCTGAAATATTACTGTTTTTTGGGAGGGGAGAGGGGTGGACCAGAATTAAACAATGCTGCCCTCCTCTAACTATCAAATAATTTATGCCCTCCTCATGATTGTAAAATGCTGCTGCCCACATCATTACTAAATGTTGAAGTGTAGTCATTGGAGGATTAAACCTATAATAGCCACTTTACAAAAACTAATATCTACGTAATCTTTCCAAATTAAGAGTGAATGTTGTCTTTCAATTACCTTTTAATGACAGCAAAGATTGATATATTTCTTGGTTTTTTCCGTCTTTTTTCTTTTTCAGGGCTTATTTCATCCAGCAAGGAAGGTCCGTGACACTTACTGGAGAGTGTACAATACGTTATACATTGGTTCACAGGATACCATGGTGATGTCATATCCCAGGGTGCCCAACGATGAAAAGAATCAGTACGTGAGATACGAGATGGACTACTTCTTGTAGAAATATCAGATAAAAGTAACTGAGTCATTGGTACGGATGGCTTACTACCAGGGAGGGTGGGGTACTTCAGCAATCCTAACAGTTACGTTTCCATTACCTGGATGAGTTTAGGAAGAGATGAATTGTACCATAGGGAATCAACCTAGGAAACTCACAGACCGGTGAAAGATGGAAACCAACTCTGTCCATGAAGTGGCTGCCGCACCCTCCCGCCTCTGTTTCCACTCTCTACTTAGTAGGAGGAGTACGCATTGCCATGTCAGCAGAGATTACCAGACAATTGCAAATACTTTCTCTGAGTTCATTATTTTGGAAGGCACAGCGCTATATTATTTCTTAAAGGTCTTCGGACACCTATGAACAATGTTGTCCTAAACACTCAAATAGGCCTTAGAAATCATGCCAAAATCTGCAACGACCATCAAAATCCATCAAAAATTGACCATTTCATTTTTATTAGTAATTCTAGTTTTATGTATGAATGGACATTAGCTAGTTATGCACATTGATGATGTAAAGGGGAGTGACTGCCTAATTTTCTGTTATGTTTTATTCCTTTGTGTTTACAACCTTCGTTTCAAAGACAGTGAACACAACTTTGTAGCGGAAGGCAATTTTTGGAAATATTTTATTGTCTTCTTTGAAAAGAAGTACATCACATTATTCAAATGATGTATGCAGGCTTGTAACTTATTAAGGCCTAAAAAAAAAATTGATGTGCGCAACACTCCACGTCATAGTTGCACACATTTAATGAGTTGCCCAGGTTTATCAAAACTGCAAATGTGTATATCTTGGAAACGTAAAAAGGTTTCCTAAATATTTCAACAGATTTTGAATAAAATGATCACACAACAAATGTACTGGATATGGGGCAAATTGGCTAGGTGTCTGTAGTACTTTAACTTAGAAGAAAATACCCTGCAAATAATCCATTTGTTTATAAAAAACACTTTTATGAAGGTAAAAGTTACAATGAGTTAATTTGTGTCTTTAAAAGAATGTGTGTTTGTATGTGTGATGGAGTGAATCTTAATAAAACTAGTGAAGCTGTATTGACCTTTATTGTTATGGGATCATGGTATTAAAGATTGTCATAAAATTCGTTTAAGTCAACACAAAAATCTTTTTAAATGTTTAGCAGAGTGAGACCTGAAAATTTAATGTCGCTTTTCTTTTAAAATCTCTGGTAGGATCTCTCTCTTCGTCCATTGTCAGCTATGTATGTCCCAGTTAGGGTTGAAACCATTCCCTAGTTTGAAAACATAACGCCACCTTATTCCATCAAGATTGTTCAAATTTAATGTACTGTGTTATGTTCGGAAGTTAAGCGACAAAGTTATTACACTTAATATGTGAGAGACAACATTTGAAAAGGTTGGATGTAGAAGGTTGATATAAGAACAGCAACATGATTGTTATTACATAGATCTCTGTAAATAGATTGAGGGTGAAGGTTTCAGATTATGTAGAAATATTTCATGGCTCACTCAAAAGTAAATGGAAAATGGTTCATTTTAATACAAGACCAAGTGTAAATTAAAAGTCTAAAAACCTTGTAAACAAGATCAATTCGAAACTGCTCACTTGGTTATGTGGGTCCTCCTTATTAAGTAAAAGGAACTAGGTGTGTGCACTGTTTACATTAAAATGTTTTAAAATGTGGCAATGAATTAATAAGCCTGTTGGCGTAATGGTGTACTCTATTTTGTTTTCTTGTGTCTTTTACTTGAGGACTAGTAAAAGGAAAGCAGAAGTTGGGATTGAACCTGGGACCTTGTGATGACAAAAAAATTTTTAACCACTAGACCGTTAGGTGAGACCCTGTTGTAGGATGCTTTTCAAAGATTTAAAGATCCAATTGTTTGGACTTTGGCGTTTTTTAAAACATTTCCTCACCTGATCCTGGTCAGGGAGCAGGGAGGCGCGGAACTCACCTAGTCCCCTTGGGAACCTTGTCAGGGAGAGGGGTGCCGCGGAACCCACCTTGTCCACTTGCCTCCCTGGCCACTTTGCATCAGGGAGAGGGGGGTATCGGAATCCACCCTGACCACTTGGAAACCTTGTCAGGGAGGGGGATGTTCTTTTACAGTGATTACTCACCCAAGATCAAAACCAAGCCAGGGCTTGAACCGAGCTGATCAGAAACTTCTAATCAACGGAACTACCCATTACACCATTTTGGTTCCCAATGAAATAAACTTTGTTTCTTACCTTTATACTTCCACCTGCTCCAAAGAACAGAAAATTAAAAGGCTCCAGCTGGACTTGAACCGCAGACATAGAGTTTGTCTGACTCTCTCCAGTCCAGAGCACTACCAACTGCACCACAGTAACTGTTAAGAAATACTGCTCGTTTCTAATATTTCAACCTCAGAATGGAAGGAGGAAAGGAGCAGAAAATAAAAAATGATCTCTCTGGTGTTTGAACCCTAGACATGGCGTTTATCTGACTCAGTTACAGAGCACTACCAACTGCGCCACAGTAACTGTTGAGAAATATTGCTCGTTTCTAATATTTCAACTTCAGAATGGAAGGAGGAAAAGAGCAGAAAATTTAAAATGCTCTCTCTGGTATTTGAACCCTAGACATGGAGTTTATCTGACTCTGTCAGTTACAGAGCACTACCAACTGCGCCACAGTAACTGTTAAGAAATATTGCTCGTTTCTAATATTTCAACTTCAGAATGGAAGGAGGAAAAGAGCAGAAAATTAAAAATGATCTCTCTGGGGTTAGAACCCTAGGCATGGAGTTTCACTCCCTCAGTTACAGAGCACTACCAACTGCACCACAGTCACTGTTTTGAAATAATGCACATATCTAATATTTCAACTGCTGGGGGGCAAAATATTCAAACTGCCATCTCTGGGGTTTTAACTAAGGTGACCAGATATCCCTGGAAATTAGGGACAGTCCCCAGATTTCATGGGCCGTCCAAGGATAAGAAAAAAAGGCCTGCGGAAATAACGCACGACTTAAGGTTCTGTCCTAAGAATGGCCCAAATTTTTAGAAAGACCCTGAATAATTGCAATTTAAAGTTCTTGAAATGTCCCCCGACTTCATGTTCCTAGGAATGGCCCAAATATTTAGGCCCTGAATAATATGAATAGTACATGTTTGTGCTTCCATTTGTATATTGGGACAGCATGAAAGCAAGCTTGGGTTGTTTACAATTACAAACGTAATCCAGTACTAAAACCAGATTTCTTAGCTGGTATTCAAAACTGAGACATTTGACCATAATCCTTGAAACAAAAATTCTACCACTCCCTTTAAACATCCAGTCTGCAGTAACACAACTCATGATGTCGATATGATGGAGTCAACAGAGAACCTTGCATGCACTGTTAACATTCAATTTTCGCATATATCGAATGCAGCCTCATGGCTTTCTGTTTTTCTTAGTTTTTGACACAAAGAATTGCAAAAATAGAATCATTTTCCAATTTATGTTTCAACTGTTCACTCCACCAGTCTAATGCTGTTTGTATGTTTCACCTATAACCTTTTTTCACTATTGGTTGTTAGCTATTTCAACAGGATGTCAGATTTTTTCAATTAGAGTCACTGGGAATAATGAGTTTACATTATATCTGTAGTTCTCTTACTACCTTTACTGTAGAGTATGTAAAGTGATCCTATTAATGGTTATTTTGGCTACTCCAAAATATGTCTTTATTGTTATTTTCAATGATACTGTCATTTGCTTGTAATATATAAAACAAAACACACTTTTCTTTGTACTTTATATTTCTTTATTTTTGTCCTCAAACTTGTACATTTGAATATCTTTCATTAATCTGGCTTCACCAAGTTGCCAGCTCTCATACATGTGGAGAGAGGAGAGCAAAAGCATCACACCCTGTCCAAATACATAGGAGACTGTATATGAAAAGTCAATCGATCAATGATTACTTCGTTAAAAAACTTGATTTAAATATCACAGTTTGACCAGATGCAAAGCAAGGATAGAAGAAATGATTGGTATAAATCACAGATTTTCTCTTCTCCTCAAATTATTTTACCTCCTGATAAGTGGGTGGGGAAAAGAAATGCTTATCTCTGAGATCCTAGATGGGATGTCTGTCTCCTTTATCATAGCTTGCACATTAATTATGAATCATCCCCAATGCAGCAAAGAACAGCTTCACAAGCAGAATCACCAAACTCTGTTTAATTTTCATCCAATACAAAAACTGAGAGCACAAGGGTTACAAAAGCGATACACCAGGTTCATGGTCCATTTGCTCTAGAATATAAAAGTTTCCTCAAATGTCTCTTGGAGCTTAAAGGGGATTTTCATCCAATAGCTACAATCTCATTTCACACTGGACTGTTTTGACATTTCACATCATATATTGGTTTTAGTTATAGTCATCAGTGAGTTCTCTACATCATTCCTCCCATACCCCCCATGCCACCCATGCCACCCATACCACCCATACCACCCATTCCTGCCATGGGATCCGTTTTATCCTCCTTGGGAATTTCAGTCACCAGACACTCGGCGGTTGCGAGGAGGGATGCTACACCAGAGGCGTCAATCAGCGCTGTCCTTACCACCTGAAGGAGAAACACAAAGTTTAAATTCTATTACTGTATAAGTTCAATAATATCAAGAGCATGCTAAATGAACACAGTGTACATTCTTACTATGATTTTGCTAGTCAAACCATCACATAGATGTATAGAATACTACATATCTTGATTTTAAATTGGATTTTACACTGAGGTTGACATGAGAGTCCTTTTAATCATATTCTCGCAGAGTTGCTTTTGCTTTGAACTCTTCCGCATGGATTTGTACTCATACTGTTGGCATATTGGAATCTAATATGTATATGTATACTAGCAGGGCAGATAAGGAGGGTCAGGTTGGGCTACAGCCGGGGTCCACATTCAATTAGGGGGCCAGGCCAGGGATAAATAATGATGTGTTCTGATACACCCATAAATTTATGAAGCATTTATGCAGGTAAACCAAGAACTGAAAACCCAGTTGGAAATCATAAATAAACTTATAACCCTAACAACAGACAGTTTTGGCTAGAACAATGAGAGTATCAAGTGTTGAGTCATACCTTGGTAGGATCAATAATGCCTTTCTTCACCATATCTACGTATTCTCCTTTAAGAGCATCGTATCCGATCTCTTCCGATGATGAGATGATCTTCTCTACCACCAGGGAGCCCTCTAGACCAGCATTTAATGCAATCGTCTGGCAAGGGATCTTCAGGGATCTCCTAACAATTTCAACACCTGAAACAAAAGATAAAGAATTACTGTAATCAACACATAGGCAAAATCATAAACAAAATTAAAAACCAAGCATTCTCACCCTGCACCTCACCCACACCCCTCTGTTATCCAATCCAGCATCCTCACCCTGCACCTCCCCCCTCCCCTCTGTTATCCAATCCAGCATTCTCACCCTGCATCTCACCCCCTCCCCTCTGTTATCCAATCCAGCATCCTCACCCTGCACCTCCCCCTCCCCTCTGTTATCCAATCCAGCATCCTCACCCTGCACCTCCCCCTCCCCTCTGTTATCCAATCCAGCCCAGCTAATTGACAGAATGTTATCAAGGCCCATGTTACCAAAGTTTGCTCTGTAGTAAGGTGACATATCTATGAGAATTTATTTGGAATAAAAATGTCAAGGAAGATGTACAATCTTTTCAGAAATTATATCAGGTGGGCTCAGTCCATCATGGTGGGATCAAGAACTTGTGTAATTTAGTAAAGGGTTCACTCAGTAAAGATAAAGAAAATTTTGGATCTGCTATTTGTTGAGTCTATTCCGACTACTATGCAGATTGGCCTTGGCAACACACTTTTTAGATCAGAGCTAAATGATTAGTTCTTGGACATTCACATTCACTCTGTGACAAATTATTGGAGGGTGGATTGATTTGATCATTTGCTATTTAACTTTTCAACCAAACCCCAAAATGATTCCTACAGGGATAACTCTAACCTATCGAGTCCTGATAACAAGGCAACCACAAGCTATCCAGTATGTACACAACGGATGTAGCAAGCTCCTGTCTCAGATAAGATTGGTAGCTGTTTAAGTCCTTTGAGGTTTGGTTACAACAATGTAACTAATTAACCCAGAGAACAAGTAGAAGACATAAACTTGGCTCACCAAAAACAAAACCACTGCCAAGTTAATACTTGACTATTTGGAGCCTTGCACAACCTCTATATAGCTGATAATGATATTGACCATCTAAATTAATACACTTGTTTACAAATGTTTGTCAGCCCTAGTACTTGTTACAACTATGTAGCACAAATTACTGAGCTTTTCCCACCACGCTTGTAAAGCAAATATGCAGCCATCACTAATGTTTGTGTGTAGATAACGATTATATTTCACTTCTTACATGGTCACTTAAACGTTAGTCAAATTAACCCCCCTGAATGCGTGCACATCCTAAAAACATGACAATTTTAAACCTTACACAAAGACCTATAAGAAAATTTAGTTTGCCAGCGGAAGGACATGTTTTTGTTGCAAATACATCATTTATCTGGATGTCCGGTAACCCTAAGTAAAAGAGGTGTCGAGATCCAGGTATCAACCTACCTGTCTTTTGGTCATCGTTTGCGGTTGGAACATTATCTAAAGCTGGAATACATCTGAGCAGTGCAACACCGCCACCGAGAACGATACCCTCCTCAACTGCAGCTCGGGTGGCACACAAGGCATCGTTTACACGATCCTTCTTCTCGTTAACTTCAACCTCACTAGAGCCCCCGACCTGTCAGAGAAACATGCGGTCTATTAGACTCACAGACTCATGCCACAACTGCTCGAGATTAATCACAAGAGAAGCCTCTACAGTTTATTGGAAACATGTTATTTTAGGTATCACTGCCTAGCATTACTATCAAGAATTTTAAAATTATAAATACATCCAATCTAATTTTGTGCCTAAGGACATTTATTGAGCATATCCAAGTGTTTTTACATCACACCTACTATTAAAGGAACTGCTGCAAAGATCTGATAGTGATACATGCATATTCATGAAGACATTCTTCTATACATCAACAGTTGTAAGTAATATGCAAATCTTCTCTAACCTTCAAGACTGCCACACCATCTGATAACTTGGCCAATCTCTCTGACAATTTCTCCTTCTCATATTCAGAATTTGTGCTTTCCATTTCCTCCTTGATAAGAGCTACCCGCCTCTCGATAGCTTCTTTGTCTCCTTTGCCCTGACATTGAGTAGAAGACAAGCAAGAAATGTTACAGAAAATTACACATTGAGATACACATAACTGACAACACACACATGAAACAACATTGACAGCAAAGGCACTAATGGTAGAAAAATATGACAATTTGGTACAGTCACTCCCGCCCTCTCCTCCAAACTCCACCCCCCCCCAACCCTCCCTACCAAAATGGGGGTTAAGTTTGTAATGTCCATTATAAGTGTGAAAAATGAAGTACATTTTTAAAAACTTTCATTTGGGGTGGGGGTGGGGAGGTGGGGTAGGAGAGTGGAGTCGATGGCATTTTGAGGCTATTACCTTTAACACCTAACTTTGTAACACCTATTACAGCATAGAACATTAAATCAACAGCAAAGAGTACAGTGAAAATGTGTTATATGACGTGTAGCTCACCTTGAGTATAAGAGTGTCATCTTTGGTAATGGATATCTCACCGACTTTACCCAGATCCTGGAATTGCACTTCTTCAAGTTTTACATCCACAGCTTCATCTCCAAACACCTGTTAGAAATAAATCGACAATTTGCATCACTAAAACTGTACAGCTAATATTGTAGCACAAAAGTATCATACTAGTACTGATATCTGTAACTAATGTGGATGATCCAAATTTGATCCAAGATCGGCAAACCTAAGGATTTCATTAAAGCAGAATGTTGTCTAGTTTGTATATTAAATCCTTGCACAGATTTCATCTCACAGCATGAAACAACAAAAGCACCAATATCTTTGTACACTTTTCATTAAATTTGCTGCTATTAATTATTTCCAAATTGCTTACAAAGGCTGTGAATGAAACTATTATTCCTTATTATAATAAGTTTGCTGATTGCAAATAAAGATGATGAAATAAATTATTTCCAATTTGTTTACAAAGGCTGGGAATGAAACTTTTATTCCTTATCATAATCATAATCATATCATAATCATAAGTTTGCTGATTGCAAATAAAGATGATGAATGCTTACAATGCCTCCAGATGCTACAGCCATATCATGTAATTGGTTCTTCCTGTTGTCACCAAAACCAGGAGCCTTCACTGCACACACCTGAAGACCAACCTTCAACCTTTAATACAAATAAGAACATTAAACAACCATTAATATATGCAACCATTATATATGCAACCATTAACATATATGCAACCATTAATATATGCAACCATTAATATATGCAACCATTAATATATGCAACCATTAATATACACAATAAGACTGCAATTTCAGCAAGAGAAAAACTATGTTCCAGATGCATTTCCCAAAGAAACCAAAGAATGAATTTCACCTATCAACCAAAGTTAAAACCTTCTCCACATTGTAGGATTTCCACTTGGCTAAACTTGATTTGATCTTTAAATGTACACACATGTAGAAGCTAATGGTCAAAGTACACAAATGAGTCAACATGTTGCATTGCACTTGTACCTCAAAGAGAAGAAAGAACCCTTTTTGACCAGCAAGGACCATTCCAATATACTTTATATTTACTTAGGAAGTTTGGTTTCTTAAGGTTCTAGCAATAATGTGATTGTTTGGTTTTGTCACTGTTTATCCAGTTTCTTTTTAACTTCATTTCCTTCACTTAAACCCCCCTGCCCCTCCACTACTCCTCTTCCCCACCCCTCAGCCTCCTTCATAGCCTCCCTCAGCCCACTTCAACTCACCTGTTCAATACAAGAGTCGTGAGAGCCTCACCATCAACATCCTCTGCAATGATGACCAAGGGTCTTTTCTGAGCATTGGCAAGCTCTAGTGCTGGTATTACTGATTGGATGTTTGAAATTTTCTTTTCACAGAGTAGGAGGAGAGCATCCTGGTATTCTACCTTTTGTCCTGTGAATGATTGAACAAATCCACAACATGAAGCATGAATGCAAATATAATATCGAGATTTATGAATAATATTCTAGAACTTGCAAGAAAGATGGCACGCTAAGAGTCAACACTGACACTAGCACCCCCCCCCCACTTCTCCCTCCCTTGTTCTTCCCCTCCTTTTCCCTTGTTCTTTACTATACCTTTCCTCACTTCAAATCATAATATGAGACTGCATAAATTACACATCTGAGACAAAGTTTAACATCACAGAGATGCAAGTACAACAGCCTACAGTAACACCTGTGCACAGGTATCTTTATCTCTACTTATCTCTACTTTATATTCATGTATGGTACCACTAAATTAAATGCAAACTCAAGCATGTGAATACCTTCAGACAAAACTGAAATGATTTTCTTTACCTTTTGGTGTGTTGATGAAATATGGTGAGATGTACCCTCTGTCAAACTTGAGACCCTCAATGATTTCTAATTCGTCGTTCAAAGTTTTGCCATCTTTCACTGTGATGACTCCGTACCTACCAACAGTCTTCATGGCCTTGGAGATGAGATCACCAATCACTGTGTCTCCGTTTGCCGATATGGTTGCCACCTGTCACAAAATTAAAATGAAACTTAAAAAAATGACCAGTAGTTTCTCTAGTTGAATTAAATGATGAACATTCCTCTTTAAAATGCATGCCATATTATAGCAGGTATAGATGAGGCTTCTGAACGTCAGAGACTTGAGTAACTTTGTAAAAGTTTGACTATTTGAACACACTTTATTTGTCAAATCATCCCTGTTGGGTTTAAGTTTTCCCATTCATTCTTAACAAAGTTTGTATCACAAAGATATGTATATTATTCCAACCAATTCAATGCAAGAAATCATTTGTCTGGTATCACTGTATAGCAAAATGCTATTAAAACTGACAAATGCCACACAAGTGCAAGCCTGAAGTATTGCAAGTTTTGTACAAAGGAACAATAGAAGTTTGAAAAAAAAGTTCAGAGAATTAAACTAGCTACTACACAAAATTTGAACACTATGTACATTATTCTTTGCAACGGTCTTTCTTCCCCTTACATAGAATAACAACTCACCTGAGCGATTTCTTCAGGTGTTGTGACAGGTCTGGAGTTCTTCTTTAGATGTTCCACCACCACTTCAACGGCTTGCATTATGCCCCTCCTAACCTCAACTGGGTTGGCGCCCTTGCTGATCTTTTCAAAGCCTTCCTTTGCAATTGCCCTGGCAAGGACTGTGGCGGTAGTCGTACCGTCCCCTGCTTCCTCATTCGCACTGTTTGCGACGTCTTGAACCAGTTTGGCGCCAACATTCTGCCATCTGTCTTTGAGTTCTATTGCTTTGGCTACTGTCACCCCATCCTTGGTAATCTTGGGGCCACCCCAGCTTTGTTCAATAATGACATTTCTACCCTGTGAAAACAAAGCTAGTCCTCATTAATTCACCATTGCACGTTGAAATGAACTTAAATCCACTACTCTTGCACTTGGTAATAGACTTATGATTATGTAAAATGATTTGAAATAATTGGTTACCCCCAACCCTTAACTACGCCAAGGGATTAGCATGGCACATCAGAAAAATTGCAACAGGATTAATGGTCACTGGGATACTTATATATTTATATTACACCAAATTCTGAAGATTTTGCCAGCAAGAATCTTTGTGACTTCCTAGAATTCAGAGGAGCATATATCAGTGTGTATGTACAATAGCATGGATCACAACTGGTGGATAAACTTAATGTGGGGATACAGTTTACAGCATTATGAAAGAACATGATTCCATCAAAACTCGGTAAGATTCATGAACCTAGATGTATGTTTCAATCTTTATGTAATGTCCCTACATTATTTGCAACTTTACCTTAGGTCCTAATGTAACAGCAACTGCATCAGCTAAGAGATCAACTCCCTGCAACATCAATGCTCTTGCTTCTGCACCAAATTTGATATCTTTAGCATAGCTTCTTGTCAAGGAAGGAGCTAAAGATCTCTGGATTGAGGGCCTCAGTACATGTGATGCCACTGGACGTAATACACTTGGAAGTCTATACATGATGCTAGTACCTGTAAGTTTGGAAAATTTCAAAAGCAATAGCCTATAATGTTATATGTGGGTAAATAAACAGTGACTTGGATATTAAAACATGAGATACCTGTTATCCTGTCACACTGATTACTTTGTAAATATGAATAAGACTATTCATTATGTGTGGGTAGACTATACTGAAGAGAAATTAGAAAATGAATTATGGATTAAGCAATTGGGAGCAATTGCACTGAAACTCGCACACAGGGTTTTTTGAGAAGGAAAATACATTGCTTCTTATAGAGACTTTCGGTCATAACTTGTGAGATTCAAGAGGTGCGGTTATTCTGCACTTTAGCAAGCAATTATTCAAACACTAAGAAACTTAGGTCTGATGACTTTGTAATCTTTTACTGCCAAAAAACACATTGGCTGTCTGAAGACTGTTGATCTATTGATGGACTCAGTATGTGGCATTTTTGCTGTAAGTTCCTGAAAGGAAAATTCATGCTGTAATACGGGCTCAAAATTTTTGGACCTAGGGTTAGTCTTACATTGCCTAGGCCCTACTAGTACCAGTACCAGTGTGATACTTTTCTAAATATAAGCACTACTTGGCAAATAATGGAAGTACCTGAAATGTTGCCTAGACCTAGCCCAGTTAGCAATTTGTATATGATGATTATTGAGTTCGGCCTAAAATTTCCACTATTGTATTCACTGCATTTACACAGTCTTCATAAATGACAGTTTATAAATATCAAATGCAATGCCCAGGTTACACGGATTATCACAAGCAGCACCTTTGGCCTACAGCCTACCACTTTTAGTGTTAGGCTCTATTTACAAATATTAGGCTAACATAGGCCTTGTACTAAACACTGAATACAAATTACAAGTCACCATCAATAACTTGTGTAATGCATGGCCATATATTTAGCACGAGCATTGTAAAGGCGAAGCCGATCAACTACCCGGTCTGAACCCATGTTCTTCCATTCACATATTTTCAATTTAATCCCTCTGAAATCTATACTACATAATCACTTACCAGTATGCAATGTTTTGCGGTTAATTCGACAAAATTATCAGAAGATTTTCCCTGCTTCTGATGCCGTTTGGTTTACAAGGAGACTCACGTGGGCTGCGCAACCGACAAGCTTGTATCTACGAAATTACCAGAATAATTATGCAATCTTTGTCGTCTGCTATATGCAAATCAGGATCTTTTAGTCAGGGATCGCCAAAGGCAAAAAGTCAACAATTGAAATACTGTCTACAATCGGAAGACAGATAACGATAAACTTTTTTCTACTTCTTTTCTTTTTCTACAAATGAATAACTTGATTCATCAAAATACTGCTGATTTTTCAATCGAAAATAAAGGTTTATCTATTCACGACACGTATTTCCCCACTGATTCATGTGTATGCGGATTGATAAAACAAGTTTATGGAATAATCACACACCACCTGGATTCTCGCGTGACTAAAGACAACTTGGCCCGCCAGACTCCGGTCAAGTTCACCAGGATTATGTAGTTGAATGCACTGGTTCCCATATTGTTATGACCCGAATAAAAGTCAACTTCATTAAGAATATGTTAACTTCTCCCATCTACCCCGATGCAGCAAAAGCCTACAGGTTTATGGTCCTTGAGCGAAACTACACTACTGTAGGCCATATCGCACGGGCAAATTGCTCAGAGGAAAATCTCAAATAGCTGACACAAGCAAAACATGAGCTGATAATGTAACACCTTAACTTATACACATGACATCAACACGCTAAACTATAAGATACCGGGTAGCCCGGTACGAGCCCAGGGAGTGGATCCTTTCATTAGTAGTCACTGATCAGCATATGCCACCGTTTCTCTTAGATTACTTTTACTGACATCATATGACTATTATGGGCCAGTTCACATTGGATAAAGGGTCCATCAAATGCCATACTGTCAGCTCGAGGAATTGAAGGGTGACAAGTGACTTGAAAATATCGAAAATGTGTGCGACTGCTTCTCGATATTGACATAATCAGTCAAAATAGCACATGCATGCACAGGGGGTAGTAGCCAGGGCACTGGGGGCACGTGCCCTCCCCCCCCCCCACTTTTTTTCCAAAATAGCAAATGTGCCCTACTGGCAAATAAAATGTGCCCCCTTTGATGAAGAACTGCCTTTTGGATATCTTAAGCCTTTGTTAATTATAATTTATTTGAATTATTGACGTGCACCATAACAGTATTGATAGCACTAACACATATATTAAGTGATATGGCCGGTGTGTATCGGTTTATAGCATAACGAGTGGTGGTTGTGGAAAGAGAAAGTGCCCCTCTGGTGTTGTGCCACCCCCCCCCCCCCCACACTTTTTGGAAGCTTCCTACATGCAGGCTTAATTTGCTCATATAAGTACGTGCTACATACTGATTTGCTGCTCTTTCACAACCTACTAAGCTAAGTTGGACATTATTTTTCACGCGATCCCTGGAATTGGTAAAACGCATGCGTAATTGAACAATCTGCACATGTTCACCGTGTTGAGTTGTGTAATGCATATTGTGTGGTGTCGATGCCATAGAAAATACGAACACACTAACATGCCACTAAGTGTGCTTTAGTATTAGATCAGCGAACTTTCTCGAATTTGGAAGGCCTGACATCGTAGACCTACTGCAGCTCTCAATATCGTACTTTAAAATGGTTAGTTCTATCTTAATCTCCTAATGGTACATATCGAATGGATGCTAGAAATGATGCCAGTTTAATTACGTTAATGTTTTTCTCATGTTAACCATACCTCGACAGGCAGTAGGCTAAGTGAACTTAATGTCTAACGCGTTGTCGGTGTTACCTATGATTAGGCCTTGACCAGGCCTAACTGTGTTAGTGTTAGGACTCACTAAAAAGTTACAGGCTAGGCCTATGCCTTAAACTATAATTACGTCTAATGCACAGGAACAGTTAGCATAGACCAACGTGCAACTACAAGCCTGTAATTCAGGCAGGAAAAGGCCTGGGCCAAACTGTTGTAATATTACAGAGCAGCTGAGGTTAAGTGGAGGGGAATGGGGTAGACTTTCTGAGCTAGTTCAGATTATACAACTTTCAAGTACAAGTGATGTAGGCATATATGTATGTGATGAACGTGTCAAGAGTTGGTGGAGGGTACCTGGATACGTGGGGGCTTTTGTACAGGTAATATTATGTTCCACTATATCTGCAGACATGTGCAAAATCTTTTTTCCTATTCTTTCTGTTTTTCATTTCTTATACAAAGGCTGCTGCACTAAGAAGATTCAAACCACTATTTGACAGAATCCTTGTTGAAAGATTTACACCAGAGCTGAAAACCAAAGGAGGTTTGCTGATCCCAGAAAAAGCTCAAGCTAAAGTCCTTGATGCCACAGTTGTAGCTGTTGGCTCTGGACTCAGGAAGGAGGTAAATTGCTATGAGATCTGTTGGTCTTGAAGAGTGTTTACTGCACACATTTGGTTAGAGTTGTAATTATACTTCTGGATGAACAACCCTTCCATTGTTAAAAATCAGTGCAGTGAAGACAAAAGAAACAAGAAAAATTGTATACAACTTCAATCTTGTACAATATTCATCAAAATATATTATTTTGAGACATGTCAGAAGCTAAGTAATTTGTTTAAGTGCGATTTTCTTAAAAAGAAAGGCAGGTTCATGCAGTGTATTTTAAAAACATACAAATGTTTTGGCGTTCTAAACTGTCTATTTCAAAGCTATTTGAAGCAGAAAGCTGTTTCATGGCAGAGATTCAAAACATGCACTTCAGTTAAATATATATTTACAAAATGAACTTTATGTGTTATTGGCACCCCTTGGGTTTGGGAAATTTGACTTGTTCTATTTCTAGTTTTGACTGCATGGCAATTGATTTGTGGTGATTTTGATTCTTGGCTTTTTTGCACTCAGGATGGTACCTTTACAGCTATGACAGTGGGTGTAGGTGATAGGGTCCTCCTTCCAGAGTATGGCGGCACCAAAGTGGAAATTGAAGACAAAGTAAGTTAACCCTGTGTGGAGGTGAAAACACATTTATTTTCGCTTCAGTTTACTTTTCTGTACATGTAAGTAAGGGTTTGTCAATCTTGTCGTTT
Source organism: Apostichopus japonicus (assembly GCF_037975245.1). NCBI lineage: Eukaryota > Metazoa > Echinodermata > Holothuroidea > Aspidochirotida > Stichopodidae > Apostichopus > Apostichopus japonicus. Next base: position 19,390,371 of record NC_092578.1, on the reverse strand, counting down.
TGTTCATTACATGTACATTAGGAAGATTAATGGTGAAAAGAGTCTTGATAAATGTTTTCTGTTAGAGTTCATTTTCTATGTCTTTAATGTCCATTAAAATAGAGAACTTCTCTCCAGAAAAGCTTAATATTGTGTAGAGTGAGAGGGTGATTGTAGGGAGAGGGAGGTGGGGGTTGGGGAGGTGCACTAGAGAATACATGGGGATGAATGCTAGACAGGTGATTTGTTAGTGGGATGTGTGGTAAACAATGAAATATGGTGTTAGCTCTCACCCTTCCCACTGCCTTAGGAGGGCAAGTGAGTGATAATTATTGATACTGCTGGCCCACTCATAAGATGAATGTTACAGACATTATAGCTCAGAACATTGTAGTATCAGAGATAATAATATCCATACAGTAGGAGATCTCTGGTCCCCACAATTGCAATGCTGTTTGGGGTTCTGTTCCATTATTGAATGCTATCTTATATTTCACCCTTTTCTGGTAACCTTCAGTTGTGAAAAACTCTAGTCCCTTTAAGGTTCACATTTGGTCATTATCACATAATGTCATCTATTTTCCTTGCCAGGTTGATGGTGTGTAAATGCTTAATTATTTTGTAAGAGAGCATCCAAACTTGAACTGATTCAGATTGTACCAACATAACTTGCAAAAGTCAATTACTTTTCTCACCATTATTTTCTGGGGAGCAATATTTCCTTCCTTCTCATTTTTTTCCTTTTGTATTTTATAATTTTCTCAGGAATTCCACCTCTTCAGGGAAGGAGATATCCTGGCCAAATGGGAACAAGATTCATGAGACCAAAAGCAATAGTTGGGAGTATGCATCAATCATTAAAGCAGTTCACAGATGGCATAGTCAACTTTTCAAAGTTATTTTCAGGTTTTCAACTTGTGACAATAACTGCCTTTGAAGAGCAATCGATCGTGTGAGATATTTTAAGATGGCCTCTCTCATGTGACTTGGATGTTTCCCTGAATATTCATTTTCATGTATCATTCATTATCAAATAAGGTAACAAAACAATGTGCTGTCAACTGGGAAGTATATAATTAAAGCTTTAATAAAAATGTATTGCATCGAGTGGAAAGGGCAACATGGATGAGCTGTTATAGTAAACACCAACTTACCACTACAATGGCAAATGGTGATGAAATTTCAGACTTTTTTATTTTCTTCAGAGAGTTAAGGTACGTAGTAGTGCCCATACTTGTGGTCCTTATATCTTTTGGAGGCAAAATGCCAAAATTGCATGGACAAAAGGGAAAGAAGTAAAATTGGATTGAGAAGTTAGTTTTGTTACTGATAATACTTTCAGGCATCATTCATCCATCTTAACCTGTATATATCTTGATTGTGTTTCTCTAAAGAGCAAAATTAGGTACTTCTACATTTCTTGTGTGAAAACATTCAACACTGCTTTGGGTGATGACCTTTGGATGTTTGTTTTTCATCAAAATGCTTTTTTTTTTTTTTATCCATTTGTACTCTGGATCCTTCAGTTTGATAGCATGTTTCTCAGAGGCATTAGTAAAATGACTTCAATACAAATCAGTTAATGGGTAATAACAAATATAAAGTGAAGTAAAGAGGCAAAGATGTGAAGAAATGTTTCTTTATGGACTAAGTAACATTAGACTTTAATAACTGGATCAGATTAAAGTGTGGAATACTCTGTGGATAAATCTACACCTCTTGAAGAATAATTGATTAAGATCATTAACAGCAAGTAACGAGCTACCACCTGTTCTGCATGCTTGAGATATCACTTCTACTCTTGATACTGTTGAGACAAAATCTTGTTGCTGCGGTCATTTGAACAGAAGATTGGATGAACTTGCCATTGTTAGCTGGAGGAGGAAGATGATGATGGGGAAGCAATTATGGAATTCAATTTCAAGAGTCCTGAGGGCAATAAATAAAAACAAGATACATGTTTGATCTGTTGTGTATTTTTTACAGTATTGATACAATAATCAAGTGTTGTGCCTTCCTCCAAGCATTAAGTGTGGATCGAAAATCCCATATATACTACACAGCTTAAGTAGCTGTGCCCCTCCCAAATATTGGCTGTTCAAGGAAAAGAGCATGACTGGTTAGTGGTGGAGTGTCAGGCAGATCCAAGGAGGGAGTTTGTTCCCCACACACAAAACAAACTTAGTGAAAGCTTTCATGTAGTCCTAATTGTGGACCCGATATATATCCTAAATATGTCTCAGTCTGTTCCTATCTAAAGTTTTGTTTTCTCGGGTAAAACCACAAGACCCTCACCCCTCCCCCCTTCCATCCCTCTCCAAAAAAGGAGTCGCCTTCAAAAGATCTCTGGCTTGTCAGTTCAATGAAGCGTGTGCTAAATTATACGTAATTTAAATTAATTAGCATGTTACTACAGGTGTTGGTATATTGAAAATGAATTGCTTCTCACAAACTACATTTCAAAAACTAGAGCACCAATGGTGCAGAAGCTCATACCTTTTCGAGCTTAAAGATGTAGGGCCCACAAAACTTTATTGCGCACCAAATTTCAGGCCATTTTTCAGATTCCACCAATTTTGGGCCCATGAGGGATAACCCCCCCCCCCCCTCCGTTAGCAGAACCCTGGCCACACCACTGGCTGTAATTCCTACTTTCCCCCTTTAAATCCTATTTTACCCTCTCTCTCAAACAATACCACTGACTCCCTGGACCTACCCTGTTAAACTTTCTCCCCTCTACCAGAGCAGACCTGAAGCACTCCTTGCCAAAATTTTGGCTGGCTGCCTACATACCTCAGGCTCAAAGACTTCTAAGAATCGGCAGGTGCTGATTGGCTATAGGGCTCTTATGCTTACAGTTCAACAGTTAATAACAACTCCCAGTCCTGCTTTAATTCCACTAACAGCCTCTGCAGAGCTTAACCACAAATGTAAACAGAGACTGGGAGACAAATTAAAGGAGCTTTGGCAAAAGGTGAAGGTTCAGATTTTTTTAAACAATGGGGATTAATTAACTTTTGACCAAAAATTATTAGGCATCACCTTTTTCATACACAATCCAACAATCATCAGTTCAACTTTGAATATGATCCATCAAAATCTTGAGGAGATTGAGATATTTGAAAATATTACAAAGAATGACCCCCTAAATAACATTTGACCTCAATTTTCCGAACACCCCTCGTAACTCTCATCCCAAGGATCATTGTGACCAAGTTTCATTATAACTGGCCATACACTGTACGAACAGGAGCAATTTGAAATTATAGGGCCGTGGCCCGGGCCACTAAAGACCCCTAGTTGATCTTTGATCTCAAATTCATGAACACCCTGAAGGTAAAACTTCCATAGTACTATCGTTACAAACCCTCAACATTGTACCATGGAATCTGTAGGAGAAGCATTTTGCGTATTTCCACAAAATGGCCCATTACGGCCCACAGGTGACCTTTGACCCCAAATTTCGGACCATCTCTGATGGCCCTATACCCAATGGTCCTTGTGTCCAAGTTTCATGAAATTCCATCAAACACTGCGAGTGGGCGCGGTTTTACCAATTGTTGACGGATAGAGTGTTAGAGTGATAGACGCTGCACTGTAACAACAGCTCACACCAGCATGCTGGTATGAGCTAAAAACTATTGCCTCTTTAATAAATTTCTATACCTTAACTGCCCTTTTTGCTTATTTTTGGGTAGAACTGACTAATGAAGGTTCCTCATCTAGGCATTTTCCTTTCTTGGAGAAACAGAATGTTGTTACAGGGAAAGCAAATTCCAAGGCAAATAGGCAATGCTATAGATGTCTTGTATCTGTCCTCTCCAGTCTTATATACTTGTCCAATTTTAACTCTTTCTGTTGAGAAAGTCAAAGACATTTTGTTGTCCTACAAATGTTAGAATATCAAATTGATGGGGGGGGGAGGGGAGCAAGGTTAGTTTGTTGCGAACAGAGAGAGACAGCAAAACAAAGAACTGATAACACTTTCTTCTCATCATCAGTAGATTTATTCCACTGTAAATGTCTTTTCATGTGAGGAATACAAGCCATAATTCATGTCACAGAAACAATACCACCTTTTTGACCAAAGGCTGGCTGTTTTGTGAACATTTGTAACATCCTTTAACTGTTCTCTAGGACCTCTATCTTTTGGTCCCTGCCATCCATTACCATCTGGAATTATTCTGTAGTGCATAAAAGGTACTAACCGCACAACCAATCAACTTTCACAAAGCTTAAAGGCATTGAAGACTCGCCCCAAACCGCCATCTGAAACCGTCATCTTGCAAGTGAAGTATTTTTTGTGTCGCTACAAAATGCAGACAGTAATGAAACGTGATACCTTGTTATCTTTTATCTAGACCTGAGATGTCCACGCTGCTATGCACACTGTGTTGTGGGTATCGACCCTAGCTGCATGTATTGACTGTGCACTAGTGTCTTATGACTGACGGTAGCAAGCTGTGTGTGTGTATTTTCTGGGATCGATGGTGGTGTCTAACACTTATGTTACACCTCATTCGAAACTAGGTCAGATACTGGCATGAGACGTTTCTTTGTGCACGATTCTTTAATGCCTTTTACAAGGCAGTATGATTTCTATTTATTGCTACTGGCCCTAATTTTCAGCACACTACAAATTGTTCCAAGGTTTTAGGAAACCATTCCTAGAGGAATACACTCTCCACATTAATCCTAGAATCTAGGAATGGTTCATTTAGGCAACTAAGTTTCCCTTTAAGGAAAATAATTTGAAGGTAGTCCTTGCAATTCCGTTGCAGAGTTGGTACCATTACCGATGATAAGTATTTAGGCACATTTGAGGGTGGTAGCACCAATTATTATGCAGCTCAATAAGTGATCACCTCTTAGGGGTGGTCCTATTATTATTACCCGAGGCATAATGCAAGTTACAGAGCACATTTTCCGGAGATTAAGATGTGTAATTGCTTTCATGTTTATGAGAGTAATCATTATAGCATTACATGCATAAGACGAATACATCCACTGTCTCTTACCATCCTACACCCTCTGCTCATCCACCCCCTTCACCCCCCCCTTCATCCCTTATAGTATCATGCAATCACCACCAAGAATTAATCTTACTTGGCATCCTGTCTTCAAATGTTGCATAATTATTCATCCACCAAAACTTGAAATATTGTCCAGCAGAACAGTTTCATACATTTCTATTTTATACATAAAATATATTACTCCCTGACTATGATATAAATTTCAACATCCCAGATCTTGAGGGCTTTTTTGCAAAAAACAACACAATCTTACATCTACATTATAAAGTTGTCCCTGCTTAAACTACACTAAATATAACTGTGATATCCATTAACCAACCTACAAATGTTGTATGTATAACAACCCTGTGAAATAATATTATGTGCCTTTATTAATACTTGGTGGTTTATGCACATGATATGTGAGTGATGATGATGAACAGAAGCCACTGAGACCCATCTTCTACTCTATTACATAGAGTTCACATTATATCCCAACTAAACACTACACAACATTGGTAAATGCATGTCAATCCATTCTGTTTATAGAAGAAACCTAGTTGCAAAACCAGGTAAATCAAATTCATTGCCAAGACAAAACTCCATTTTTATATTCATTCAGTCAACTGGGGTCTCTTATTTTGTCTTCATATTGTACTAACATTTTAAGTCTATAAAGAAACATTGCTGAACCTCTCTGTTTGTAGGAAGTTGATCCTTCAGGTATTACCAGGCAAGGGGGTGGGGGAGGGGGTGGGGGAGGTGAGAAAAAATCAAGAGACAATGTGTCTAATGAAATCTGTTCCATCCCCTCTCTGGCGACAGCCATCCTCACCCCACTGCAATAACTCTTGAAGAAGTTGAACAACCTTCGCAGGGGGGAGGGGGGCATATTGTCAAAACGCATCACTTTTGTTCGCAACTTAGCTAACTTTTGAATGAGGTAGCCAAGAAACATTTGTCAAATTGAAATCCTCCATTTGTTCCAATCTAAGTACCATACTCCAATTTGTATCATGATAATAAGGAAAAAAATATATACGTCCATGACAACCACCAATATCTGAACCGCACAGGGATTAAAACAAATACACTGTCCCAACTTTTCTCTCCATCAGAACTGTAGAAAAGAGGAGGGTATAGACAAGCTTTGTCATAAATAAGTATCATGTTGGTAATTTAATTGTTCCACAAAGTTATTCTAGAAAACACATCAAACTTTTGTTAAGTTTTAAGGAAATACCAATTACAGTTCTATTAAAGATTAAATCCTCTGATGACTTTTTGACATTGCATTGTGCACTCTTAGGAGGCACCGACAAGCTTTTTAAGGCCCTCTGTGCTCATCGACTTTGGTCTCTCCAAGGGGAACCCTAGGGCTCTATCCCAGATAAGTGACGCCATTGTTCCCAAGGCTCTAGACACACCGAACATTACTGTGTAGTAATTCATTTCCGTTAGACCGTAATGCTGTGAGAAGAAAATAAAACAAATGGGATAAATCAACAACTACCGAGCAGAATGAAAAGAAATCGATGAAAACATTGTAAGAGAATATTGTTGTACTCTTGTTATGTTGTACATAAGATTAACAAAAGAAAATTAAAGGATAATGTTCATATACAATAAGGTGGCCAGACATTCCTGATTTCTGATAACAGGCTCCTATTTCCATGTTTTTGACTATCATCCTTGAAACATAGAACCACTAAAACCAAGAGTGGACCCTAAAAATGCCATCCCTTCCTTAAAATGCACGATGCGGGTTACTAAATCCGAGAGGTCAACACTAGGGGAGAAACATAATTTATCAGGTCCGAGAGTTTCCTGGCAAAAATGAGGAATCCACTTCAGACTAGTGAGGCAATGTATCGAAAGTCAGCCATTCACACCCGTCCTGGATACAAAGGATATGTTTACCTCTTGTACCAGTGTGTAACACATAAGGCACTGCTGACCTACAGTAACTATTTCTGTTGCTGACTATCAATGGAGCCTTGCTGCAGCTCCTACAGCCTTTATTTATTACACTGTAACTTAGTTTCCAAAATGCTTAACAACGACATATGTGGTAAACGCTTCACCCGAGTAGATATTCCATCAACTTTTCATCTCATTTTGAAAACGCTGTCATGGTGAAAAGCAGGAGGCATTACTTACCCACAGAATGACACCGCTGTGAGCATCAACATTTGGCCATGGGTTCTTGGCCTTGCCTTGCTTTAGGAGGATATCGGGAACCACCTTGTACAATTGGCTGGTTAGCTTGAATAGAGGGTCCTCGGGCATGTGCTTGAGTGCAAACTCTCGCTGCGCCACATATCGTGGATCTGTCTTACGTAGAACGGCATGACCGAATCCTGGTACGACCTGGAAAAAGGAAAGTATTGTAGAAGTATTACTACTGGTAATGTCATAGCAGCAGCAGAATTTACAAACTGTCACAAAACTGCCAATGGCATTTCCAAAGCATTTGCAATGCTTTAATGTCAATTTGCCCCACCAATCTTTCCAGCCAGCGAGAATGATATTGGGCAAAAATACACCATGGCATACAGGAATACCAGTGCATCAGCATATAGGCAGTTCTAAAGTCTTTCACGGTGCGAGTACATGGGTAATAAAGATTTCATTGAGTTTATAATTCAGGGGTTTGTAGAAAAAGTGTTTCCTTCAGGCACAGTCTTGCTGCTGCGCCCACAGAGTGAATAGGGGCTGAAGATGGAGATTGAGCCCCCTTTAGCTACCCAATCAGCCAGTTGGGACATTATGCTGATACCACTCTTAACTGTCCTCCCAAATCATGTTTCTAAGCACACATTCTTACAGTATGAACAGATCCTAACCTATGAAGCAGGCTGTGAAAGTATGGTAGACTGCATATTCATGAGACCTAATGAGGTCCACACCGGCACTTACCTGGCCAGATTGTAATGTGTTCCAAATGAATTCCTTTAGTTGGTCATCAGAGACATCCCCACCGAGGGTCTCCCTGAGCTTGCTAATCCAGACTAACACTTCCTACATAAGAACAAAGGAAAGAAACAGAATCATAGTAAAATTAAATAACTTTAAGAAAACTTATAGCCTCCTACCATCAAGCCACCGCCTTCACCCCCCCCCCCACAGTAAACTCCAACACCACCCCCTTAAAAGTGGGGATAAAAAACAGGAAGTAAAGAAACTTTCTTCTGCATTATTTGGTAAAAAATATAAAGTAACAAAAACACTGGCTGTGACTCACTTTCCTTTGTGAGATGAATTTCATTTTTGAATGTCTCCGCTGAAATTTATGTTATTTTAGAATAATTTCTGTCATTGAAATACTGAATCAGTATGCATATGCTTCCCAATGTGTGACTCAAAGCCGAGTAACTTAATCCCCAACCCCCCCCCCCACCCTTCCTGCAATAAAAATAGCTTTACCACAATTTTTAATAACAATGTGTCCAAATCTATTGGCTTCATGCATTTATTCCTTTAAGTGGTATGCAAATTAAAAGACCACATGAATTCAACCTTTTACAAGGATGAGGTGTACCCATAGCCCACAATTCCATTTAATTCCAGGTCAGTAGACAAAGGAATCCTAAGCCTTACCTGATTGGCTAATCCATGGAGGGGTCCTGCGAGACCGTTCATACCGCCTGCAAAACTAAGGTATGGATCCGAAAGAGCACTACCGATGAGATGCGTTGCGTGAGCACTCACATTACCGCCCTCGTGGTCACTGAAAGAGAGACATTGATTGGAAAGAGGAGTTTAAAATTTATATTTATACCACCACATCTCACTAGTAACTAAGTTACTCATTACTCTCACAGTTCCCCCCCCCCTCCTCCCCTTTACCAGGAGTGATGTAAATCTAAAATAACTAACTCACCTATGAAGAAAGAGGTAAAGTCTTAACAGGTCTACAAAATCTTTGTCATCGTAGCCGAGCATAGCGGAGAAGTTGGCAGACCAATCAAGGTCAGTGTTTATGGGACAGACGCTACTGCCTTCTCTGTAGAGGTTGCGATAAATGGTGGCAGCAACCGTTGGCAACTTGGCGATAAGATTCATTCCATCTTCATATGCAAACTAGGATTGAACGGATTACAAAAAAGCTCGTATATTAATGAATATTAATATTAAAAAGGATAAAATATTGTATGTTGCTGTATATTAGATGTATTACAATGAAACATATATGAAGATTAACTGTGATGTTATTTCATTGGTTTTAATTTTGAAATTCCATGAGTACCCAGAAGAGGTAGAGATAATCAAGGCTGGAGGCCAAACAGAATGAATAAATGAATAAAACAAAATTTTATAACAATATATTAAAACAATGAAATACAGCCTCACTTATTTCCAAAAATTTAAAGGTAAAAAGTTTTCATAGGTCGACTGTGTCGAACAACTCCATCCAACAGCTAAGAAAACACTTGTTCTGTACGAGAGACCACATCTACAGACAACTGATGGTTCTGATTTGCTTGGTTCTTTAGAAGTAAAATGGTAACATTTTCTTTCCGGCTCCACAATTGTCAGCAACCGAAACGCAAAGCAAAATAACCTGCCATCGTACGAGAATATCTCACCTCCCAGTATTTTGATTTGTGCACACCCTTGGAGTAGGCCTCTGCAAATTTGCTCTCGCTATTCAAAGCTACGATGGCCGCACTGAATTGTGACATCGGATGTAAGGTGGTTGGGAAGTTGTTCAGCATCTGAACCACGTGTGACGGGATAGCAGCCCTCTTGGCCCACTCATTGGATAGTGCCTTGACCTGAAAAAAGCAGAAAAAACTGTTACAAGCAGTGCAAAAGATATGGGGGTTTTCCCCCCCCCCCCCCCTTTATTTAAATTTCTTCAAACTTTGAGGCTCTCTGGGTTTTGTACTGGATTAAGTAAAGTGGTTCCTACAGCACACATGTGATAACTTAACATACAATTGCACAGTCGTCAGCACGATACGTGTTATAATCATGGCCCCCGTTCTCCAGAGAAATCCCACAAAATTTCTCATAAGCCAAGCAAAATTTACCCAAGCAAACATTCTAGATGATTCGACCAACAAACATTTGTTTCAAATGTCAAAGTGACATTTTTCTAGCAAATTTAGGGCCAGAAAATATGATCTTGTGGGGTATATGCACGAGGGAGAGGAGAGAAAGAAGAGTATACAGGGAGGAGTGGGGTTAAAAGATGCTACAATAAAGGATACCTTTTAGTCAATTGTGTTGCTCCAGCACTGTTCTCCAAAGGGTTCCAGTGAGGTATTCCAAGATATTAAGATTTGTTAAATTGCTTCAAAGTTTAAGCAAGTAATTAATCTCATTTGACATATTACCTTTAATTAAATTTCATTTCAAATTTTCATCAGGATACTTTGGTACATTCAGAAGAAGGCTACACTTAAAGGGGTCTGGTTAAGGTCCAAGACTTATTCTTTATCGTGCATATCACTTACTTGGTCTTCTGTTGGAATATCCCCCGTAACCAACAACCAGAAGAGACCCTCTGGGAGTGGCTCCGCACCGCCTGGTGCCTTGGGGAGCTTCTCTTGGCATTCTGGGATAGTGTAACCACGGAAACGGATGCCTTCATCTGGATCCAATACAGAGGTTTCTGTGACCAGTCCTTTAATACCCCTCATACCACCGTACATCTGCAATGCAAGCAATTCCAACCTCCATTAAGAGAATCTTGACAAATATTGAAAATTCCATCACTTGAGAATTGTAATAGCTGACTTACTGCACTGTAAACTATACTCCAAACTCTTCAGCTTTCAATATTTACCACACTGTGTCAACCTGAATCGCATTTCCTGAACTTTTCAGCAGTTAACAACAGTGACACACTCATATGTTTGCTGTACTCAAGTTAGAGGTTCTTAATAAGCATCCATCTCCAGCCTGCATCTCACCTGCACCTTTTTGAGTTCCCCCATGAAAGTTTCTTTTACCTCTTGTAACCTTCAATTAACTTCTTCCAATCATACATCCCTATCCTACCTAACACTTACATCAACAGCTTTTAATGCTGCAAGTTCATCGTAGTAGTTAGTTGTTGTCTCTTTCTTCAAGATTTTAACTAAAACCACTTCCATTGCACTTACCATATCAACCTGCACCTCGCCTACAACTTGTAATCCTGCCAGCTCAATCTCTTTTCTTTAAGATTTAAGCTAAAGCCACTTCCATTGCACTTACCATATCAACCTGCACCTCGCCTACAACTTGTAATCCTGCCAGCTCAATCTCTTTTCTTTAAGATTTAAGCTAAAGCCACTTCCATTGCACTTACCATATCAACCTGCACCTCGCCTACAACTTGTAATCCTGCCAGCTCAATCTCTTTTCTTTAAGATTTAAGCTAAAGCCACTTCCATTGCACTTACCATATCAACCTGCACCTCGCCTACAACTTGTAATCCTTCCAGCTCAATCTCTTTTCTTTAAGATTTAAGCTAAAGCCACTTCCATTGCACTTACCATATCAACCTGCACTTTGCCTACAACTTGTAATCCTGCCAGCTCAATCTCTTTTCTTCAAGATATTAACTAAAGCCACTTCCATTTCACTTACCAAATCAGCCTGCACCTCTCCTACAACTTGTTATCCTTCCAGCTCAATCTCTTTTCTTTAAGATTTAACCTAAAGCCACTTACATTGCACTTACCATATCAACCTGCACCTCGCCTACAACTTTTGATCCATGCTGCTTCCTAAATTCTTTGACATCTGCTTGTGTTTCTGGGACTTTTTGCTCCAAAACTTCTTTCAAATTCTGAAAAAGAAAGTCAAGAATATAATTAAAAAACAAAATGGTTTAGTCTTTGTTTCAGTTCAAAATAAGTGTATACTATGTTATAACATTTCAAGACATATACACTATTAAGACAAGTCATTAGAGCACGATCAGATTCCTTGCAAAATGTTCTAGTACTACTTCATCATAATAATAATAATAATCATAAAAATAATAATATATAATAATAATAACTAAGGTAACTTAGTTCATAACTAATGGATATGAATTAATTAAATTTCATGCTAATTAACAACATCAACGAACAGGTCCGCACAAAGACTTGTGGTTGATCATCTGCATGGTAAATTCCAAAGGTCGAGTAAGTAGGAGATGCCCCAGGAGTGGGGGGGGAAGAGCTAAAATGATCCAGCCATGTAGCATATATGAAGATAGGAAAGCGCATTTATGTACAGTTAAATACGGGTAAGAGAGGAGCGAAGTAAATCAAGATTCCCAAATACAGAAACATTTCTCCAAAGGCATTTTCACTTCCACTTGTAATATTCAAAATGTCAGAGTGTATAATATTGCATTGATCAGTGAGAGGCACTGTCTCCACCAAGCCAGTTAGCCAGTGGAAGAATTAATCCATTTGTGCCAAGCCAGTCATAAACTGATGCCATCCTACCAGCACAAAGAATTAATACATTTGTGTCAAGCCAGTCATTAACTGATGCTATCCTTACAGGTATAATGACCTGCAGAACTCTAACAATCATCAAATTAAAGGAAGTGTTAATTACCGTTGATGAAGAGACGCATCTTGTGCTGAGAACAAGGTTCTGGAGGAAGCAAAAGAGATCAGAGAAAGAAATTTACTCACAAATATCAGAGGGCTGCTTAGTGATCACATTTGGCAGAGCAGTTTTGAAGTTTATGGGTTCTTATTGAAAATATTACCTTTTGGACTTCTGTAAATCTTTCTGTTTGTGTATTCACAATTTGCCAAAATTGGATAGCATATTTCAAAGCATATACCAGACAAGATATTCCCTAACATTCACACTTGTAAGCAAAACAAAATAAATTATAAGCAAAGAACAAATAAACAAACAAAATAACTTATATGAGCATTAAGAATTTTACTATTCACCATACAAATTAAAGTTGTACCATCAAACTAATTGTAAACTATGACCAGCAGCATCAATTCAGTCTTATTCATTCACACAAAAGTGACCTTATTCAAGAGAATACTACATGATTTAACTTGCTGTACAGGGCAAAGGAACTAGTGGCTGAATAGTGTTACGCCTGACTGCTAGAGGAAAAAAAAGAACCGGGTACCTTAAGGCAATGCATAAAAAGTGTTGGACAAAAGCAGGTGTGTTTGGCACAGGGACACTCACAATTCGTCAACTCAAAGCAGCCTATGAGTGGTATAGAACTATATTTTCCCTGAGTACTGCAATTATTGGGATATGTTCATTAACATCTTTGAGAGATTGTAACAAATTATGATATAGCTTTCTGAAAAGACTACATCAGTCAAATAACCTGGAAGGGCAACTATGATTGTCATTTAAAATCTGTTCAAAATCATGTCTTCATCACTTAAGTATATAAATATTAACTTGGAAGTACTTTGGCTGTATATTAATTTCTTATCTACAAGATTTTTTATGTACTTAAGCATACTGCTCAGAATAACTGAGTAAACCATGAAACTTGACATAGTCTAGCAAATGTTTGGCTCTTCAACTGTTCATACATTACCAATGTAAACAGGTCTCTGTATTAATAGAAACATGCTGCATGTATTGTACACACAAGAATTCCTTACATTTTAAAACCTGACAGGATACAGTAATACAGTCATTATTTACTTGAAAGACGTACAGTGCATGGTAAGAGGCCGTAGCCGCATGGCAGGTTAACCTTGGGTTGTAAAACCTGTGACTGCATGAATGTGGGTATAGATCGGTGATAGTAGAATGTGGTATATCTATAGACACTACAGAATTCAGAAACTACCGATAAATGTCTACACACAAAACAATCACTTTACAAAGTAGAGTCCAATCATCCACATAGATGGCTCTGTGATTAACTGTACAACATGTATAGCACAAAAGCCTTCAATGATGTAATAGGTAATTTTCTTAACATCAAAGCAAGAAACCTCTCGACTGTATCGTACAGTACTTCTACTCTGCATTCTTAAGACACTGTGTTAACTAAGGGATGAATTATCAGCACACTAACAGTGCAATCCTTATAGCTACCACAAAATACTGCACTGAGTATATTTACTTTATGCAGGGTCATATTATCAATAAATTAGCTAATAAGACACTGTAAACTTGACTTTTGACTGTATACCTGTGACATGATTATAACAAATGTAACCCTTCAACAGCAGTAATATTTCCTTCATTTTGTACTCATGAATTATCAAGAGCCAAACTTGTGATGACAAAGGGATTATCAGGCATAGAGCGAGGTAGAGTACCCCTAAACTTTTTTCATCATTTGTGTCTTTTATTCTTGTTTTATATTATTTCTAAATGATTTCTTAGACCTTTCTAAGAACCTTTTATAAGACACCACCCACTGGAAGCAGAATATCTAATATTCTTCTCAATTTTAGGCAGAAGACACTCAGAGAACAGTACATAATTATTCACCATTTAAGACCACAATCCAATTGGTACTGATAAACACACGCACACTGAATTACACAGTCCAACACTGCTGGGTATAACTATTTATAGTTAACTTGATGCAGGAGAAACAGCCCCACAACACTCCTCAGGCTGTACAGTGTGCTTAACACTTCATTTCAGCAAAGACTTCCCCTTTTGATTCTGCACTCCTTGGTTCAGTGATTAATAAAACAAAGCTATGGGAATCAACAACCAACAGAGCTATGTTTTACAATCCTGACAATAATCAATGTATGTTGTTAATAATCAAGAAATATTCAGCAATATAAATGGACTTAAAAAAATCTGGGAATTCTACCAGAAGAGCAATATAAACCAAACCCACATTATAAAAGTATATGCTAATCCAGGAAATAGCTATATAACCAAACACACAATATGCAAGTATGCTCATACAGGAAAAAGCTATGAATGGTCACAGAATTTATGACTTCACAGTACAGTTCATAAGCATTGCTCCCACATATCAGTGTGCTTGTAAGCTGCTAGTCTATTACAATGTTAATTAACTGATAGAGTCTGGGTTCAAGGGTAAAATCAAACCAAATTTTATATACATAACAATAACAAAGAAATGATCTTGTGTGGCAATAAACCTATACATACATGTCTGACAACAGTTGACCGTTTCTTTACACTTTCTAGCATATTTAGGTGCACTATTGACCTTGAACTCAGGATATTGAGATGAGTAAGATTTTGTAGCAAACACAGCAATAACAAAACTGCTCACCTTATGCCTATTTAAAGCAGCTATTTGGACTTGAGTGATAATTTTGGTATTACTGACTTAACTGTAATTACAATTAAATGATCTCAATTGGTCAAAGCAGCACACCCTCCAAGACCTTTAAAAACATGGTGATTCTGTTATCAGTTTTATCGCGAGGAAACATACACTGCAAGACTGCCTGACTATCTAGACTTTCTTCACATTTATGCCTATTTCGTGTCGAACAGGTCATGTTGAGTAAAACAGTTAGCTGACGGCTTCAGTGAATTCATGATCTAGTAGATTTACCTTAGTTTGATCAAATATTATGCCATATTTTTTATCACCCAAAAAATTAAAAACATAATATTTTAGGCCAAATGTTTGGCCAATTTCACAATTTCAGCAACAAAACATACACTGTTACTTTAAGATTGCATACCAGAGCATGACAAAAGAATGGGCACAAGGCTAGCTCTATAGGAGTAATTTTACTGACTGAGATATCACAGTATATTATATATGGTATGTTCACTATAACCTATTGGATTATTTGTTTGAATCATTCTCCTTCTCCCCTCCCTCTCTCTCTCGATGAAATTGAGAAATGGAATAACGATCAACTCTGGGCGAACAGACAATTTTTGAACCCTGGTACTTAAACTCCATGCTCTGGGCATAGTTCAACCGTACATGTGCAATAAATGCTAATTTACATTTAATACCAAGCAGGCATGCTGTAACTGGACAGAGTCATGCAATTGTGTATACTTTACTTAATCTTGAGGATTCTGAACCAGGGTTCTTCATTAAAGGAAATTTTAGGCTTCTAGATTAAAGACCTTTGGCCATTCAGCTGAACTAATCCCTATGTACAGATTGTAAAGATAACTACTTGTCAAATGATTTTTTTGTTGAGCCTGTTACTGAGCAGCTCTTTACAAGAATTCTTTCATTGGGGGGGGGGGGGGGCAGGGCAATCATTGGGGTGGGTAAGGGGATGGTGTGGAGGATCACTTTTGTGGTGCATTAAACATGATGTCAAATCAACAGTTAAATGAAATGCTGCCATTTTAAACTAATTACAAGTCAGCTAACACGGTCGGACGGTCCACTACATTGACAATGGTTTTACAATCATAGAAGAATAATCCCCACGACTCAAAATTAGTCATATTATAAATAAATGCTGTACATAACATGTCCATGCCTAAATCTTTTATCCAAAGTTGGCTATGATTATTCCTGCCTGCAAAAGTATTCTTTAGGCTATTCTACAGTAAGCCTTAGTGACCATTTTACTGAACATAGTTTAACAAACCACTCACTGGAGAATGTTGAAGAACTACCCTAACACGGAGGACAAATGATATACAGCTTAAATAACATTATTCAATAGGCCTACTAGTACTCGGGGCCGTGTCATTCCGCCATATGTACATTCCACCATAGAAAAAGTGCCATTCCGCTATGATACCCTGATGGCGGTAAAGCACTTTCGTATGACAGAAAGAGCACATTTTTGTGGGTGCACTGTGGCCTATATGCACAGTATATTGCTTCGCTTCACACTACCTAGGCCCACAAAATCAGTCATTTAAATCAACAATCAGAATTGTTTTTTTTAATAAACAATCAACCTAAATTAATTCGATTTATTCAACCAACTATGTTATATATTTGAAGACAGTGTATCGACTCTTACGATTAAAACTAAAACTATTCAATCAACATGTACATTAAAGACTGCATCTATTTCCATAATCTTGTTTTAACTACAATGCA
Organism: Apostichopus japonicus; assembly: GCF_037975245.1. Lineage (NCBI taxonomy): Eukaryota > Metazoa > Echinodermata > Holothuroidea > Aspidochirotida > Stichopodidae > Apostichopus > Apostichopus japonicus. Next base: position 19,373,408 of record NC_092578.1, on the reverse strand, counting down.
GTCTCTATCCAGCGAACCATCACTTTTGAAGAGGGTGTACCAATCCTTCCACGCGAATCAAAGAAAGTTTCACCGATACATTCCTGTGTAAAATCCATTCCTAAAATGTCACTTTCCGCCATAGGTTTTGAAACTTTCCGCCATGACAGAAAGGATTGAAACCTATGGTGGTATGATATGTCGGTATGTACCTATGGCGGAATGGCACTGGAACCACTAGTAGTACTTAGTACACTACTAGTACATTAAACATTGCATGGCTACTTCAACGTCAATGGTTTTTCAAAGCGATTTAAGTAAAAACAATTCATCACTTTAATATTCTTACTTAAACCATTTATCCACAACTCCATGTAGCATATCCCTAATTTAAATCTGCTTCAATAATACCTGTGATTTTTGTAGGCTGTCATTCATTGTCAATAGCCTAGGGCCTAGGTTATGAGATTTAGGGTTGCCATCATGAACAATGTCAATATAGATAAGATAGTTAAAATGGTGCATGCAAGTTGCCAGGTAAATAACTCATTTACGTGCGAATTAAGTCACCCCGCCATGCTACATAGCTATCTCAATACTAACAGGACCAAAATTTGCCTAGTTATAGTAAATACAAATGTTACTTGGTGGTTAGGGATAAGTTTGTCTAAGAAGTAAGATAAAATGCAGTTATAGCCTAAGCCTATGGATACTGTTAACGTTAGGTGGAGCCTAACGAACCGGCATCGCTTCACAACTAGTAGTAGTACTAGTACTAGGCCTAGGCTGGTTGTAGATTTTACCTAGGAAAAATTAACTGCGACAATAATTCACCTTCGAATGGAGAAGCACTCTCCTTGATACATTATTAACCACGGACATGATTTCGGAAAACTTTTCGTCCCAGTTTCAGGTAACACTGCAAAATTTAGTGTTCACTGCTGTGTCTGTGCTCCGGAAGAACGATCGGGTTGTTATGTGATAAGTATACACTGCTGTCCATGTACGGCGTGCGTGACTGTATTGTACAGTATACATGTGCACCGGTGATTAACAAATATGCACTATTAAAGTCCTCGTCGCCGTGTAAAAATATGGTAATCTATTGTGACGTCATTCTGCGTGACCTAGGTAAATTCCCTTATCCCACAGTAATATTCAAGCAGCTTGCCTCACTATTCACCTTTTATACACTAACAGCGGACAAAAGTAAATTCCTCTTCTCAAAAAATAAAATAGGGTCACGCAATTTTCGAGGCAATTGGAAAGATATTGTTTTCTTGCTTACTTATCAGACCACAATATCTGAGAGTCATAAGGTGCGAACCCGAGTCTTCAGGAAAGTACTCTTTGAAAACGTTTTGCAGTTTGGGGGCTAAGAACCATTACACTATAATGACCTTCAAACTGCTTAAAATGTTAGTCATCTTTTATTTGTAGTGGATGGCAGTTGACCCTCCCCTCCCCCCCCCCCCTTTTCATATAGGTATATAACTACAGCTTTTTCTAACTAAACATAAGTAGTGCCAACGGGGGCGGACTGGGTCTTAAAACCGACCCGGGCATTTTCCACCTAGACGGGCCCATTATTCATTGATATGCTACTTACATAGTGATCGCCGTCCTGTGGGAAGGGTCTAATGGGAGGGGAGATTTTTTTGAAGTTAAGGACTGCCTAGATGCAAAATGGTGATTCCCACAGTTAAAAATATATTTCTACACAGCCTGTCTGTATTCTATTAACTACTGTGAATATGGGCTGTAATTTTTACCAGGCTCCCCAGCCCACCGGGCCACCGGCCCAGCGGGCATTGCCCAAATGTCCGTGTGGCCAGTCTGCCACTGAGTCACCATGTAATATAAGGCCTGTGTAACTTTTTAGAATAGTACTGTAGAATCATTAACAGCGAAATAGCAGTATGCATTTATGTGGTGGCGTACTATATTATGAATTCGTTCCCGAGTCGTAATGAAACAGCAAATGGACTGAAGAAAAAAGAGTACAAGCAGATACCCCCCCCCCCACCACCACCACTCCGTTCACCTCTCTGTCCGCCCGGCGACAAGTTCAGGGGTTTGGGGGCTATTTTTACAAGTGATTACAAACAATTCCTGCACGCCATTAGCACGCAAGCATGTAACCTACACATAACCTTCATAAAGTTGTATGCACTGTCGATTTTATAAACGCTTTCTGTTTGTTTATCTTTTTCTTTTCATTCGGTTTCTTTGTTATTTTTCTATACTTTATTGCACCATGCATGATTGCATATCATACTGTGGGGATTTTACCAACAGAAAATAACATCAGTCGAATACTGTTCTATCAGTTTGATCTTTGTCATTATATAAGTATCGTTCCAAACTACATGAAAGTTATTCATATAAGACATTTACAGGGTAAAGGCCCGTCTCGATGGCTCATATACGGGTATGAGTCGCACAATATCAGAACCCATCGAGCTATCAAACTGAAATGATACTAAAATGCAAAGACTGAGTACAGAGTCAAATGTATTTACATTATGTCATTATTATTATTATCAAACTCAATATGTGTAACGGTGCTTCACTTGTGGCTGCGGGGTATGAGATATCAAAAGATATTTTGATCGTAGACAATGAAACACTTATGTATGTATGTATGTATGTATGTATGTATATGTGATCTTCCCGCAAGCAGGAACTCGCGAAAGAAGCCATGGAGGCTTGTAGACTCGCAAGCTGACCGAAGCCAATCTCTCGGCACACATCCATTTAACGTCCATGTCGGGAAGTTGTTATTGAACAACACCCTTGCCAGACGACACACATTGCTGTCGGCGGGGAATCGAACCGGGGATCTCATGACTGGGAGACGCCGGCGTTAACCACTAGGCTATACACTCCGCCTTTTCATTTGCAAAGGGGAAAATTATTCCCTCCGTTAGATAGTTAATCCCATCTCAATAGATTGCGTGGAAACTGACAAGAACTACAGAGCTCGGGGCAACGAGGAATTCAGGAAATCTCTGGATCTTCTAATATGGGTTCCATAACGGTTAGATCGAAAGTCCCGGCAAAGTCGCTGTTGGTTTTGAAAGAGCAATCAGAGAACTGTTCGTCGCTTGTTATGTCACTGTCTGTGCTGCTACTAAGTCGACTTGAATAGGTGGAATAAGTTGATTCACTCTGTATAGGATGAATGATGAAGAGAAAGTACTTCATAACAGATTCTAATGAAGTCTTATTCAAGACAATATGATGAACGTATACCTATAGCACGTCCCTTCGCTAGTGCTGTGAAAAAAAATCGTCTTCGAGTGCGCCCTCACTCACTATCACAGGAATTTCAATAATATTGTTACTGTAGGGTTTCGTCCTGAGGAATAGCACGCCCTCGGTAACGAATTGCATAATATGCATTGCATGATCATTATTTACAATGTATAGACTATGTATACTTACTTGGGATGATATGAGACTCAGTAATGAACTAGAATGTCTCAGAGACGGTTTGGTGGCGTCATCCTCGGAATCGGTAAGTATATAATTTGTATGATCTCCAATTTCATTTATGATGTAATGCAAAGTGTCGTATAGGTCTTCAAACCCTGGTCTTTTGCTCGGTTCTAATGCCCAACAGGCTAACATGACAGTATACCTGCATTAAAATGAACGAAAAAAGCATGAAACTCTTTCTCTATACTTTATATCATCTTTATTTATTCTTCTTCTTCTTCTTCTACTTCTTGATAGTGGAGGACGGAATAATGTTATTTCATACGTAACAGTATACAGCCATGTCACACAATGACTTCTAAGTACATATCTATAGCTGTATCCAAAGTAATGTCCCTTTTAACGTTCCATAGTTTGTATTTTCTTTAACTATATCAGCGTAGAATGTGTTTGTTTACCCTGCAATAGTGACATGTGATATCTGCTACATGAATATTATATATTTACACTGATACTATAAAAACCCTTGTGTGTACACATTGAACTTACACGATAGGTGGGCAGCTTGGTGGTTTCGGTAACCGGTAATCGGTTTTCACCAGCCGATGTACAAGCTCATTGACACTCATACCTTTGTAAGGTGTCTGTTTCCCAAAAGTAAAAATTTCCCAAAGCACGACTCCAAAGGACCATCTGTTTCAGCGCGGAGAAAGTGAAACAAAAACGCATTTCAATGATAACCCACAAAAGTGGTAATCTCAACCACTAACAATAATACTTCGTCATTCATTCATTTATCGTACGGCTTGTGCAGTGAGTAATTCGGCCAACTTTAAACAGTGCCAAAATTTGTCAAAACTTGTGAAAAGTGGGTGTGTTCTAAACATGCCAGTTATTCCAAGAAATCGAAAAGTGTGGAAGTATTTAGCAGGATGTTCAGTGACGAAAAATTGTTTTTTGGAGTGGCAGTAAAACACTGTTGACATTTGAACAGGATTAACCATTATTTGGAATTCCTAGCATAAATGGGGGCTAGACATGACGAACCAATTTGGAACCAATGTGGTTACAACTGTTTATCTCCTAAGCGAGTTACGAACCACATAATCCAACTTAGAGAAAAATGTTGTTTCCTGCATAATGGATTTTAGTTGTTGTGTCATATACAAATTGTCCTCTTCCAAGAACCCTGGATCCGGCATTGAACTTTTACATTCAGGTATAATGAGACCAATTCTGCCTTATGACGTCACATATATCCCAGTGCAGCTCGATCGAACGTAAACTTGAAAAGAAAAAAAAACTTGAAAAAAACGTCATCAACTCACATGTCAGTTTTCAAGGTACAGTACTTATCCGTAATCGATTCTGGACCATACCATTTTATAGGGCGTCTCTGGTCACTTAATCTGGTATACCCTTTCTGGTACAAATCATCGGTTAAACCAAAATCGGTTATCTTGACTAAAAGATTTTCTCCGACTAGAATATTCCTAGCAGCGAGGTCACCATGGAAAAATCGAGTAGAGGACACGTAATTCTGTATAGAAATAACATACACAGAGGCAGAAAGGAGTGATTTATAGATGCAGGGAGTTAGAGATGGCTCAGTATAGACAGGGAGGTAGGTAGGGACGGAGGGACGGAGAGGGAGAGAACGCGAGAGGTGGAGACAGGTGGAGACAGAGGGACATGCAGATGACAATCCATCTATCACTCTGCTGTACAAATGTCTAAAGGTTTGATTAATTGGTGATCAGTGTGGTCGTTCAGTATAGCATTATAGGTGAGGGGTTTGGAAGAGGTAATGCCGATCTTGCTGTTAACATCCGAGTGTTTCAAAGGTGGAGAGGTCTTAGTAAGGGCTTACCATTCCATCAGCAATTTGCAAAGCTATCTGCAGTTGGTGCAACGTCTCAAGTTTGTAAATTGGGTCTCTATCGCCATTGGTTTGCTGTGAACAAATAAAAACCAAACAAACATATTTAAGAAAACTCATGATTTCGAAATATAATTTTCAACATGCGCATACACTTGCCAAACTGTCTTACACAAATATAGGGAGATTTTACAATTTTTCATCCCAAACTATTGGGAGATAAAGGGAATAAAATTGGGAGATTTGGGCAAAAACCCACCTATAGCAAGAAAGCGATAAAAAGTAACATGACACATGTGCATTTGGGGTTTTTACACGTCGTGACGTCACCTCTGTGTATATAGTCAACGTATATACTTGTCGCAATAGTGCTATAGCGCTGCAGAACACAGTAGCAAAAACATGTCATAAAATTACATCCCGAAAAGAAGTGGTTTTCTTCACGTTCCTTACGCAGGTAAAAGATATACGCGAGACCTATTTCCCCGGTCGCAATTTTGGCGGAAAACAAATCAAAATCAAATTTTGTCAAGATATTCGGCACATCGAAAATGGTAGAGCGTGAGATTGCTTGAAAGACGGTGAGACCCACGATGAAACCGGGAGAGTTGGCAATTCTTACATATCAATCCGAGCCTGAAGATACCGTGATATATCATTAAACCGCGGTTAATATGCTAATAGATTCTTGATGCTTTCTTAAATGAAATATTCTGGTTACAATCGTTATTTGCATCAAATGTTTTGCTCCAATAATTCTCTTGATTTGCTAACGTATACTCTGCTCTTCGACGGAAGTCACCATGCAACTATCAATTTCAATCCTGTCCTGTCGGCGGCCTTGTTTGTTGTTTGGTCTCGTCACTGATTGTACTTGTCGTATATCTTGAGTCTTAAAGGTGGACCAATTTAGCTGTGATCCCCAAATCTTTTTAAACATTTTCAATTTCCAATGAATGAATTGTATAAATGTATTCATAGCTTACGTCATAACACTTTTGCAGGAATTTTTGTAGATCTCCATACATCATATATTCTGTAATGAGAATGTATGGTTCCTCTACAGTGCAACAACCAAGCACCGAAATGATATGTTGGTGTTTACCCAGTTCAATCATCAATCGTATCTCATTCTTAAAGTCCTCGATAATCCCAGCTTGAGATGATGATGATGAGCCTGTAACGTAAGGTCAAAGGGTTAAAATTAACTGACGAAAGAAAGCAAGATTCCGCTTCGAAAAACGAAATATGTCCCTTTTCGTATGAAAAGAGGGCGCACCATGTTGATAATAACATAGTACTCTTTAACATTATTTCAAATGAAAAAATTGACCTTATTTTTAAAAAGAAAAGTAAAAAAATATTTTAATATAGTTCTACCATTCAAATAAGAAAATGTTGTGGTATTTAATGTAAATGAAGATCTATTCTGTCCGAAAGGTCTGTGGTACCCACATTATGTGTCTCTCTCTCAAATCAAAGCCACATGTCCCACTGCCCCTCAAAAAGTGTTGGCACCTTCCCCCCCCCCCCCCCCATCCACCAGGACGAACACCTTATTTCGCCTTTCCATATTGACAAGATACAGAGACATTAAATATGTTGGAGGTACATATAAAATTACCACATCGTTTTAAAAACTTTAATAACGTACACATATTATATGTAAGCATTGTTTGACAGCTTAAAATGATCTTTTTTTATGGGTATTTGTGGTAATTTAAATGCATATCAAGAATAACCCAATCGATCGAACATTGATCGTTACTTTACGAAACATCATGGCTGTGTATTGCTGCTTTGGATCATGATGGCTTTTCCAACCAGGATCGTAATTTGTGTGACTGCACCACTTCCCACTTCCTTCACTGCCCCCCCCCCCCCACCCCATCCCTTATATCTCCCTCTCTTAAATATGGCCATAGCGAAGTATTTGCATAAGATCACCTGTAGTTTTCGGTGTCTTGATAGCTACGTCGGTCCATATGGTTGCCCCTGGCAACAATGCTCTGCCCTTCTTTACAATGCCGAATGCTCCTTTGCCAAGAATTTCGCCTTGCTCGATATGTTTGTAGTCCACGATTTCTTTATCCTTAAACTCATCTTCTACTCGATACTTGCGTTCAGTAACTACAAACACAGAAGGAGTAAAATGGTACTTTAACTAAATCGAGGAAATACCACCTATAGGTTTTGTCGACCCTTTTAAAACGGTACAATTTCGATGTATGCTGTGCAGTAAAGCATTCATGGAAGTGTGTGTGTGTTTTCATATTTAGAATAAGTGAGAGTAGAAAACTGGGTCTTGTAAATTTTTGACTTGAGATTGATAGTTAAATTCTACTTAACAGAAAATGATTGTTTAAATAAAAGTAATCTATATTTACGTTTGTAATAAATTGATATGTTAAGTTACCGTTGGCTTCAAGTACACATCATTTTGTTCAAAAACATATCAGCTTCAAATGTTAAATTGTAAAACCTACAGGCAATGTATGGAGCCACTTAATGAAAAATTTCAACAAGAAACTATAGCAGATCTTGTCCCACTTTTGGAGGGCATGGAACAAAATTCCAGGGCCAATTCCACACAGCTCGTAACAACTGTTTTGATCTTGTAACAAAGACGATATAACAGGAGACTTACCTTCATCAACACTGTGAACTTGTACGTGAGGAAAAAACCGCTCAACTGGTGGCTTATTTACTACTCCTTTACATAGTCTGTCTACTGTAACCGAGACAGTAATTATAGCGAGGATAATTAAGATAAAAAAGACAGATCCACCCAAGATGAACCACAACATGAAGTCGTCCCAAATCGATTTTGTTTCTGGTGGATCACCTGTAAAAAAAACGATACCTGGCAACAAAATCAAACAGGAACGTCTTCAGTCGTTGCAAGTAAAATAATGGCAAAATCGACGTCGGAAAGTTGATTAGAAACAATAAATTATATTACTGTATACAATGTGGTGTATCAGAGTTGGGAAAAATCTCGAGCCCAGAGTCTTAAAAACAAACAAAATGTATACCGTGACAGCACACTACGTTGCAAAGTGTTAGGTGCTCGCTTTAGGGCCTCATCTAACCCTTGGCGCAGCAGCTCCTGAAGGTACTTATACGCAACTCGCTAAATATATATATATATATATATATATATATATATATATATTTATTTATTTATATATATATACACCATGTAGAATAATGCTGAGAGTTAAGGCCATACCACAATTCAAATAATCTTCACACCAAAGGTTAACCATTGTCTGGGAAAATCCCTATATAATGTACCTAGTGAAGTCAAACATTCATATCTAGACGTCCATTAAACAGGAGCACATGCATTGTCACACGAATTGATATTTGAAACGTTTCCGACACTACAACCTTCAGGAAAGAATAAGTAAATCAATTTTAGAGGGTTCACCTTGCTTGTTGGTCGTTTTTGCAAGTGAAGGCGGCGTAGTTATCTCTTTACGTATCGTTTCTTCTGAAAGACAGTTGAAAATAGATTTTTATCATCAGTTTATTTATTAACCTTTCCTACAAAAAACACAAGGTTCCCAAACAGCAAATCAATGTTTTGAAAATTACAATTTTGTAATTTGTACACTAATTTGTGACTCTTGAAAGATTAATACCTTACCTTGAGCATCCTGCATGGCAAAATTTGCTCCAGTTCCATTGCATCGTTTTCATTTCAAGTTGACATGTTTTGTATAAAAAAGGGGAACTTGAGACAAACAGATGTGACGTCATAACTGAACACAAAGTAGTATCTTCGTTCAATGCGACATAGAATTAAACTTTTTTTTTTAATTTATATAATCCAAACGTCTACCAATAACTTGTAAAGGCTATTAACCTCCATAGAGATAGTGGGTTGAGTCGAGGTTCGTGCAGGGGGTGGGGGTTGGGTGGGGGAGGGCGGTTCCTACCTATAAGATTATCTGGGTTTATCCTGATGATACTTGAAGGTCCTGCAATTGCCCCAACAGACGCTGATACAGCAACAAACGGAGTGACCTAAGGGGAAGAATATACACGCATACTTTATAATTATTTATGTTAACGAAGCGATAGCTCATTTCGCTCCATGTGTAATATATAATGTATTTATTTTATTAGCAAACTAATAAAATAACTCATATGCACACGTATCCAAATCTAAATATCTTACAAAAGGTTAGTGTATAAAATTGGACACTTCATATGTAGTTATTTTTCTGTTCATGAAACACTTAAATTCACTGATATGAAAGTTAGCGAGCCAGTACAGCTAATCATTCAATTCGGTTTTCCGAACATTTTGTCATCTAGACACACAATATTCACGAAGAGTTCAATTTTTACGTGATTAGTTTGAAGTGAAGGTCCATTTAGTGAAACTAAATGAATTCATATGGGATTTTAGCATTAGAAATATGTTAGCATTAGAATTGTCAAAATCAACTCAAGAAGCTTTATTTAATATTTTCTGATGTCTCACTTGAATCTCAAATTCATCTTCCTGCCGTACTACACTGCTAACGTTGTACTGGAACAGGCCATCCACGGATAATGAAGAGTTCTATGAGAGATCAAAAATGGAATAGATAGGTTAATTATCTTTATATTTTGCTATATTTTGACTCTTAGACATATAGCGTCGAGCATCGATAAGATACTCTCTCAGAAATGTCATCCAATATAGAGCCTGCATGGAGCTGGAAGACAATTTGACTGTAATTTTCTGTTTATGACAAAGTTATACGTCAAGTGTTGGATGCTATACGCTACACTTGGTAGGGAATACATGTTACACGTATAGTCTTTGTTAAAACCGGGCTTGACGTAAAAACACGTATACAAACGGAACGTCACCTAATATTCGAGTTTATAAAAATCAACTCGGGGAGAGACAAAATATATCCTTTAGTACTACAGAGGTGCCTTGATATTTACAAGAATTTGTTTTTATAGTCCATGATATTTATTTTATTTTGTGATAACTGTTTCTTATTATTATTTATTTTGATGGTCATTATAATTCCGTTTTCAAGGCAACGAAAAATACACAATTAAAAAGAAAGAAAAAAAAAACCTACCAGAATCTTTGGTGTGGGAGGGTCTTTCCTATTTGTTACTAGGATTAAGTACGATGGTATGTATCCATTTACAGATAGTGGCATCTTCCATTCTAATAAAAGGGTCCAAATTTCTTCTCCGTCGTCTTTTGTTTCCCTCTCTCCGGATGGAACGGTTAGATTAACTGGTGCACTGCTTAGTACAGTAGCTGAGAAACAAGATGATGTCAGATAGAATATTGTTAGATAAATAAAGAGAAATATTTAAAGAATACTACTTTGGATTTTTTTGAATTGTTCTGGAAAGGTGTGTACCAGGTCTACTTTACAACAGAAGAGTGACCACCTGAAATTTTCACCCTGCAGATATTGTGGCACAACCCGGAAACATGACGGTACTAAAACTTCTAACACGTGACACAGGATCTAGACATACATTAACACAGCTTTAAGGGATATACTATACAAAGAGACTTTGTTAGCATTGGAAGAAAATGTGATGCAACAGGCGAAGCACTTTAGGCAACTTCAGAGGTAAGTTAATATACCGTACTGCTAAATAACAACATGCACATAAAAATTGTCTATGTTACGTAATTTGAAAACTTTTTACCCTTATTTCGGCAAAAATCTTCATCATTCGTGGACGCGTAACAATCTGTATGTGAGAAGACAACATAATTGATCTATTATATATAAATTATATAGAGACATTGTTACTTAACATCATAGACTACAGCATACAAAATATCTGGGGTGTGGGGTGGGGGGGGGGCGAATTTTCTGTATCCGGTTAAACGCTAAAAGATTTAACCGAACGTTGCTGGGTTCACAATAGAAAACAATCAACCGTTTAACCGTCATTTTGTCCTGTGCCCCAGCTCCACTTTCCCTATTGCCATCTTTGCATCGATGACGTGATTGACGAACCTGGAGTATGGAACATCTCCTCACTGTTACAGGTCAGATATGCCGAGAGTACACTGCCATTGCCAAAAATACGAATCTGGAATCGATATTGGAAACCAAACGTGAGGTTTGACACCGTCAAGGATGTTCCGTTCTGCTCAAGAAAAAAAAAAAACATGAAGAAGACTAAATTCAAAGACAGAACCCGAGAACAATCCCAAAGAGATACTGCCCCTTGTAGTGTGGAACGCCATACGTGTAACGCAAATCGCATTCAAGTTTACAGGGTTGAAAAGTAATGCGCAATCACCAACATATATGTACTGCCGGGTGTCCTCGAACACCAAACTTAAAAGAGGTTAAAGACAACGTAAATGAGCCGAAATTACAGTATACTGTTGTCTCTCACCTTCTGGTGCCCTGTGCCAACTAATACCATCCCGCCCACTCCATTTATCCCGAAACTGGAAACTTGGTATGTCCCATCTAGAAGTGCTGACGGGATTCTTAACCTTGAGGAACCCAATAGACTCTTCATTCATACCGATTTGATAAACCGACACTTACCCGTCTCCCTCCCCAACCTCTCCCCCCCCCCCCGCCCCTCGCCAACTACACAAGGTCCCCTCTTGCTAGGTTGACAAAAGCGTTGTTACTTACAACGATTGCCCAGTTTTCATCTTCAGGAATAAAACACGATGTAGGAGGGAAGTATTTGTACAGGTTTTCTCGGCATGTCCCTTGAAATGGCTGGACGGTAGGACCTTGGAGTGCTTGAAATGGAGTGATGGTGTAGTTCATGTTAACTGCATACACAAATGTCTCTGAAAGAAATAATATATAATATATATATTAAATAAAATATAGTTATGGTTGTGAATATTTCAACAGAAAGGAACGAAAAATCAGATACAGTTTTGGTTGCAACTGCTACAGTGGATCTATCAAAGTGCGATCCTCTTTCACTCTCATTTTTAGCAAACCGACATACCGTTTCCAATTGGATGGTCCCAGGTCACGTGGGCATCGAGACGCCACGGGATTCGTTGATCCTTCTCCTGCTTTACGACCGTGTAATTCACGCTTATTGACGCATCTTCAACAAAATCTAGAGTATGAACATAAACACCATTAGGATTATATTAATATTATTAGGTATACATATATGGAGAATCACAAGGTTGAAGGGTCGCTGGAGCTGGGGCTGGGGCTGGGGCTGGGGCTGGGGCTGGGGAAGGTACATTAACAGCATTAAGTAGATATATAGAACTTACACAAACGGGCTTTGATTGGCAAACCGTATCCCCCCCCCCCCCCCCTCTCCTCATTACCCGCCACATAGTTCACCGTTTATTCGATAATGACACTTGCGATTTTGATGACAAGACCGCTGGAAGAGGAGTAGTTTTTTGTGTTTTTTTTTAAACCCCAATCCTTCTGACTACTCGCCGCGAGTAATATATCATTTCATTTACTTGTTTTACCACAACAAAATATAAACATAATGACAGATAGTTTTATGTTCTAATATCAAAAATCAAATGATGCGAAAGGAAGTACTCTTTGGGCTTGAAAAGCAAGTGCATTCTCGGAGAAAGCAGACAAAATAATAAACAAAATCAGCAACAAAAAGTATAAACCTGCTCCCCTACCACACCCTCCTACCACAACGTATACCTCGCACCCAAATAATAATTATTAATAAAATATCGCAGTAATTAGCCTTTCCTCGGAGGCGCGAAACTGACGGACTTAACTGATAATTATGATGCAGTGATGTCTTCTAAATCATAATAAAGCGATATTTGAGACTTCTTTGTAAACATCTTTACCAACGAAAACAATAGGAAGTTGGCTAGATTGTCTGGTATGGTCGTTATGAACAGAATGGTTGACGTGTGAAAGGAAGAAAAAGAACTTGGAGGCAGGTTTGTTCAAAGTAAAGTAAAATGTAACTAGACTCATATATATTTAGGTCATGCAATTTGAGGAAGTTCTAGGAAGCAACACAGACGACTGGTTAAGTTTCGTGGTGCACAGCATAATATGTGTCTAAGAACCCTTTTCTAAAGAATAACCGCGATAGGCCTATATGTTTAGAATATCTTTGGTATAGAACCGGACCAGATACTTTACAGCAATATGAAAGGTGAGGAAATATGAGGTTTAGATAAATTAACATATCGACAATAAAACATGTAATTTATTAAGTGCTTCTCTGCGTGTTATCTCACTTTTCAGTCTCTTTATCTTTACAACATCTGTACGTTCAATTATACCCTTTAAAAATCGCCAAAAATCGTCTCAAAATTTCAGCATATTGGTTATTGCTTTGAAGTTTATTAAATTACTTTGTTATAGGCTCATATCCTCCATATTGTTTCAGGTTTCATATAATAAATTGATTTATTCATATATTTATTAATTCCATAATTTTATTCTAATTAATTACATATTGATTTTAATGTGGTGGCAAAACTATAGGAGAATGTCTGCATTAAAGACCGAGTATATAATCTATGCAAAAACCGGCAATGTAGACAACTGCAGTATATTCACACGCATTGAAAAGGAGATAAAATAACATTATTCAACAACCCTTCTTTAAGTTGTCATAGTAGGACATAGACCTTTAACTGAGAATATCGAAGTCTTAAAAACTACGGCGAAGAGTTAAAGATATCTTACTTTCAAAGTCGCCATTGCAACAATCCATAACGTCATTATTCCATTCGTCACATCGAGACACTGGGGGATTGCCTGATGATACCGTAAAAAGTGTACAACTTACACACACATACAGACTAAGAATAAACTTCAAATGAAACATCATCGAATCCACACCTTCTACGCAATCAGAAGACAAGGTGTATGTTATCTTCTACTAAGAGACAACCCGCGTACATTTATTCTGACAGGGACCACGCAGATGCACTGTAGTAGGCTTCATACAAAGTCAAGGTCGGGTAGGTTCTATAATGCGTGGATAGGCTAAAGACTATGTTAACAGGATATGGACATGAATTGTATGCGTATAATGGTCATTGCTAAAGAATTTACACAATACATAACCAACCAAATAGTTTTGAAACGAACTATTGTACCATTGTTGTTTCTTGAACACCCACCCAGGTTTCTATATCACGGTTCACTAACTCCCAGAACCACGATAATATCTTTTAACTGTTCCGTTTTGACTGTATTATGATAATATTGACTTACTTTAAAAACTATTCTTGTTCACACGGGTAACCATGGATATCTGTTGAGTTTACATCATTATCATGATTGACGGGGGAACCATGTTGAACGATGACACTGTTTTAGTCTGTTTAGTTCAGATCAGATGTTGACTGCTTTATAACCACACTGTTTTAGTCTGTTTAGTGCAGATCAGATGTTGACTGCTTTATAATCACACTGTTTTAATCTGTTTAGTTCAGTTCAGATGATGACTGCTTTATAACCACACTGTTTCAGTCTGTTTAGTTCAGATCAGAAATTTGACTGCTTTATAATCACAGTACTGTTTTAGTCTGTTTAGTTCAGATCAGATGTTGACTGCTTTATAACCACACTGTTTCAGTCTGTTTAGTTCAGATCAGATGTTGACTGCTTTATAATCACAGTACTGTTTTAGTTTGTTTAATTCAAATATCAGATGTTGATTGCATTAAATCACACTGTTTCAGTCTGTTTAGTTCAGATCAGATGTTGACTGCTTTATAATCACACTGTTTCAGTCTGTTTAGTTCAGATCAGATGTTGACTGCTTTATAATCACAGTACTGTTTTAGTTTGTTTAATTCAGATATCAGATGTTGAATGCATTAAATCACACTGTTTCAGTCTGTTTAGTTCAGATCAGATGTTGACTGCTTTATAACCACACTGTTTCAGTCTGTTTAGTTCAGATCAGATGTTGACTGCTTTATAATCACACTGTTTCAGTCTGTTTAGTTCAGATCAGATGTTGACTGCTTTATAATCACAGTACTGTTTTAGTCTGTTTAGTGCAGATCAGATGTTGACTGCTTTATAACCACACTGTTTTAGTTTGTTTAATTCTGATATCAGATGTTGAATCCATTAAATCACACTGTTTTAGTTTGTTTAGTTCAGATCAGATGTTAACTGCTTTATAATCACACTGTTTTAGTCTGTTTAGTGCAGATCAGATGTTGACTGCTTTATAACCACACTGCTTTAATTTGTTTAGTTCAGATATCAGATGTTGACTGCATTTTAATCACACTGTTGTATTCTGTGTAGTTCAGATCAGGAGTTGACTGCTTCGTATAATAACACTTTTTTTATAGTTTGTTAGCTCAGATCAGATGTTGACTGCTTTATAACCACACTGTTCTAGTCTGTTTAGTTCAGATCTGATGTTGACTGCTTTGTAATCACACTTTTTTATAGTCTGTTTAGTTCAGATCAAAAGTTGACTGCTTTATAACCACACTGTTCTAGCCTGTTTAGTTCAGATCAGATGTTGACTGCTTTGTAATCACACTTTTTTATAGTCTGTTTAGTTCAGATCAGATGTTGACTGGTTTTTAATCACACTGTTTTAGTCTGTTTAGTCAGATCAGATGTTGACTGTTTTGGAGATTTTGGAGATCGACATATATACCATTGCAATTGAAATTGTTAGCTGTTGAATTAAACAGATATATACGTTGAATTAAATTGACAGAAAGCAATTTAATGCATGTGTCGATTCAGACTGGTAGGCTATATGTTGATGTATATACTATAATGTGCAGAACTATTCACAAAGTTATACATAAACCACCTTAACTGATGGGTAAATGTCGATTTAAACTTGCGTAAGTCAATTTAAATTGGCATATACGGCGACTAACAAACATAATTACATTCGCCTTGATACAATAAAACTGAAAGTGTACAGAATAACAAGAGACGAAGACTTTCACCGGTTTATATATACAAATTGATTAATTAAAATGTTGCGTAATTATGGGAAATGCGAGAGAGAACGTGTGAGGTTTCTTTTTTACATACTGATCTGTGTGTGTGTTTTACATTGAAATAAACGTTCACTGGCACAGAATAACACAAAGTATCATAATATATACACAAAAGATAAAGTAAATTTACACATTTATGATAAGCTCAAGTCTTTCTGCTCAAGTTACATATCATTATAAAATATTCACCAAGCTAGAGTCTGGACATGAATACCAAACAAATTGATCTACTTCTTGACATCAGTACCCTTTCATTTCGGTTATTAGCCATGTGATAATTAAAGGTGCTATCCAAATTAATGGGAAATAAACAATTAATTCATATTTTATATGATACATTAACATTTCATATATTCATATATAATTCTAATTCGTCCTTACAATTTTTTTCTTCTTCAGGGTCACCCAAGATGGAACCTGGGAAAGAATACCAAATGCCTTGACCCAATCTCAACCCCAGTCCCCTTACGTTATCAAGACTACAACGGTATGATTAAGAAGTCCTTATACATTATTCTTTATTCTGTAGTGTGGGATTGTTTGCTTTAATGTAAATAAAGAGATTGAAATATGTTGACAGTTAGCTTTGATTCAAACATGTTAAAACACTGAACTGAAAAACCGTAAACTATATACAAAATATATTGACTAAACATAGCAAGGATATATGGCTTCCACATAAATGTTTCATGTCCAGTTTCGTATGCATTGTTTACCATTCGTAAAGAGAAACATTGCCATCTATTGTTTATTTGCAAGTGCAATTCCTTTGCTTTAGTTGCGTATATATAACATTTTTGCACGCTCATTGCATATTCAACATCTGTTCACTTAGCATATTCAACATCTTCCTTTACATGATAAATGCATAATCCACTCCTGCTTTGCATTTACACAACTTTCCATTGATTACTTTGCTTATATAACGTCTGTTTCCTTTTTAACATATTCAGCATCCGTTCCCATACTTTTGCATATTCAACATTCGTTTTATTTTGGTAATTTTTGCATGTTTACATCCGTTAATTGTTTGCATATACAACACCTGCCCGTCTTCGCCCTTACACATATTCAACAACTGTCCTTTCTCTGCATATATCCGTTCTTTATTGTGTATATTACTCAACTTCCGTTCTTTCTTTATATTTTTGTCGCAAGTTCACCATTCATCGGCTTCTTTGGATATTGGAACTGCGAAGGTCGGAGGAAAGTGTTCACATACATCATATATCTTTCCTTGCGAGTTGGACACCATGCACGACGGTATGGCACATTTCACGCAAAATACATCTCAACCAAGCCCGACATGTGCTCTTCATGGGATACATAAATACTAGGATTATTCCCAATGGACACTCTCTTTCACTTTCCTCTCTCTAAGTTGATCTTTTTTGGATTTCGTAGGAGACATCGTGTCTTTGTTTTGTGGCTTCAAAGTTGAACCTCCAAATGAATTATCTCCATGACGAAAGTATTCCTCATCCGAGAATGTACTCGTAGATGAGACCGTCGATACGACTTTTCTACGATCAATGGTATTGATATTATTTTCATCTGCCACTTCATATTCATTTTGCTGATGACTGGTGGAAGCTCTTTCGAAATATGTCTCATTATATTCACTCTCTTCTGAAAATGGTTTCTGGTAAGTTTCATAAGGGTCCGTCTGCAACTAAAGAAGAAAGAAAAACACGGAAATAGAAAGATAACAACCTTAACCTACCTCTTGCTACGTCACGAACTCGCGTGCGACCTTTAACACTGACACCGTATAATTAAGACAACAGTCGGCCACCCCATGAAAAGATAAAACGGCAGTCTCGTATATTATCTCTAACTCTCACACTGTGAAATTGTAAATTTTTAAATAAAAAAAAGCGTCAGATTGCCTCACGCGATGAAACAAGTTCGTATAATACCTTCAAACTCTGTAAAGTAATATGGGAGTACCGTATGAGGAACCTCCGCCTACCTCACGCAAAGGTAAAGGTGTGTATGTTAACTCTCACTCTGTAGAGTGATAAGAGGGTTACTTATGAAAAGCCTCAGCCTACCGCCTCTTACCACATTCGTAGGAACGACTTCGTATGATTCCTCATTGATATTAACGATTCGTCGAGGTATTTCAGGTGATTCAAGTCTTGGTCGAGCTGATAGGGTCGCCATGGTATCACTGCAACGAAATAAAGGGAGGAAATGAAGACAGATTTTGTGCTGGATAATTTTGGTTTGTTTCTTTTCTCTCAGAAATAAAAATTTTGCTTAATATTGCCATCAAGTGTATCAAATTATGTGCTTCTTACTTAAAGTAATTGTTATGTATATAACACTGGAAAATCCTATTTCTAAATGTATAAACTGTTCTTAGTGATGAAAAGTATAGTTAAATTATGAAATTCTAACGTATGGAATAATTTACGAATTCCTCTAACAAAAAAATTCGATTTAAAGAGAAAATGACGACATCGAAAATGGTTTCCATCTTCAGGTCAACTATATTAGGCTAACAGAACTATTATTTTATGAACTTAATGTAATAAAATATGAAGACACCAAAACAGAAAATATCAAGATAATTGAGTATACCGTCTTAGAAAAAAAAAACACTTAACTTCCAAAAAGTGAATACTATAGTTTTCACTTTGAGGGGGGGGGGGGGGGCCTTCTCTATACCAGACAACAAGTCTTCCTGGAGATCCTCGCTAACAGCAGCCCTGGAGTACAGAGTATAGGTCAGCTTGATCATTGATGTTCAGACTTCTGACCTTTCTAACACGCCAAAATTTAAAGTAATTTTCATTCTCTTCGAGGTATATTTAAAGGATTACACTTTGATAGAGGGAAAAAGAATGAACTTCTCTCTACGTATAAGGATGATTATTAAGGAAACTATGAAAGGGTTTATTTTAACAATTTGGATTATAAGAAATTAATCCGAGTCATGAAAAGGTAGTCATGGATTTACTTTGTTTGATCTCCCGTAAAATAAGTATTTTGCACTGAAAATGAAAGAAAAAGAAGGAAACTATAAGTAAAACAATATATAAACATATGAAAAATATATATATATATATATATTGGAGTGACGGCCACCCTTCATTAGTTTTGAATCTCTTGACATTATATCAGAGCCCACAGTTTAAATGCATTAAAGACTCGCCCCAAACCGCGTGCCGTGCTCTGAAAAGTTAACTTTCCGTTGCTTGTAAGTGAAGTTTTGTTCTTGTCGCTACAAAAGGCAGACAGTAATGAAACGTAATACCTTGTTATCTTTTATCTAGACCTGAGATGTCCATGTACACTGTGTTGTGGGTATTGACCGTAGCTGTATGTATTGACTGTACACTAGTGTCTAATTACCGACGGTAGCAAGCTGTGTGTGTATTTTCTGGGATCGATGGTGGTGTCTAACACTTCTGTTACACCTCATTCTTAACTAGGTCAGATAAACGGCATAAGACGTTTCTTTGTGCGCGAGTCTTCACACCCTTTAAGTTGGTTTAGGCGACCGCATATAGAGCAAATGTCATTGATTCTAATCCTAGGTGGAGACTAGAATGGTTATAAAAATGTAAATCAATTAATATTAATTTAAACTTCATCTATATCACTTACGGGATACTGAACGCAACCTATATTTCCAACTACCGAAAACCATCGCACAAAGAAGCGACACAATGAGAATGATCAAAATGATGATTAAAACCAAGATTCCTGTTTGATTATCTCCGGCGGATAGGTCGTCCTTTGATGATGATCTTGTTGAGCTTGGCATCACAGTTGGCGCTGAAACAACTATCATCAAAAGAGAAAACAACATATAACAGCCGATTCCAGAACGAATAAATTGCGTAAAAATATGAGCAATTGAGAAATAACTTCCAAATTCATTACACAGCTTACCGATACCTTAGATGTATAACCGGAACCATTTCTATTGCATTTTGTACCATCCACGCTGTTACATATTGTAGTAACCACGCTGTTGTATTTGTGTACCCACATCCACACGGTTTCATTTTGTAATATCAGTTTTGATCTTGTTAATACCACCTCACAGATCAGAGTTACTTTCATGTGCTCATATGTGTTAAACAGGACTCTGGTTTCATTCCACAAACTATAAATATATAAGCATGCCTAATTTATGCAGAAAGTAGTATTTATGACGTAATAAGCCTCAGTACTTAAGTCGTAGCTGTGACACATATAGGGCAAGATGACCTCTGGGCTTCATGACCCCGAGGTAGTTTTTTTTTGACTTCAGTGACAAAGAAAAAGGGTCATACTTTAAGAATCTGAAAAGGTGAGTCTTAATGAACGGGATAGGCTAATGACACCAAATTTAAGGAGCGACACATAACTCATATCCTGTAACTAGTCTTTGTACATAATATGATGGCATCCTCAGTTAAAGTGTGGCACAGTTGTCTATACAGGGGGAGGACACAAGGGGGGGGGGGCGATACGGACCTCTGTCCTCTGTGTCCCGATCTGACAACGGGCCATTGAGTGAAAGACTACACTTAATGTCATAATCATATTGGAAATACCAATTCACCTTTTGGAATATATTTGTTTATAGTGACAGAGCTGAGACTATTCGTTCCTCTGCATGTTATATTCGCCGGGTATACGAGGGTAGAGAAATCCAGCTCCTTAGTTAACTGGAATGCACCCCCGTTATGTGACAGTTCGTACTTCATTACGCTGGGATTTCCGATACAAAAGCACAGAGCAGTCCAAGAGAAATCATCGCTTTCATTTCGAAAATCGAGGTAACATTTTGGTGGAACTATTGAGAAATAAGAACATCCCGACAAAGAGAGTGAAAATAAGCGGGAACCTTGCCAAAACAAAGTAAACTTACTGATATATACATCCCATTTTTTTTAAAAGTTTTTTAAAGTTAGAGCAGAAACTTTGAAATTTCATTTGAAGACAAAAAGGATGTAATTTACATTATTAAGTACATAAATTAAGGACATAATTTTACACTATAGTAACTACATCATTATTTTTTTTACATAAGAAGCAGAAAACTAATGTCATCATCATCATCATCATCATCATCATCATCATCATCATCATCATCATCATCATCATCATCATCATCATCATCATCATCATCATCATCATCATCATCATCATCATCATCATCATCATCATCATCATCATCATCATCATCATCATCATCATCATCATCATCATCTTCATCATCTTAATGAAATGTCGCGAGGCAAAAGCTAGACATTACTATGTCAATCTGCATCCACCTCAGAACACCTGTTTGCTGTAAATGGTCTGTTTGCTATCGGCTTACCTGATCAATTAACAGGTAGACGTAACAATAACGGTGTCTAAAACAACATAAACACCAGCACGCAGCAAACATAAACATAAGCACCACCGAACAAACCACAAAACACACCACCAAAACACCAGCAAACATAAATACCAGCAAACATAAACACCAGCACGCAGAACCAGAACGTATGAATTGAATGGACATCTCACCGGCACGATTTAATCTTGATATTCGTTTACAGATCAACTAATGATTTTCACTTCGTGTGTAACATTCTTTAAGTTTATCTCAACATTCTTTTTCAGTTTTTGTAACACTCTTTTTAGATTTCTTTGGACTCAACATATGCAGCTGAACGCGCATGCGTATGTTACGATATACTTACATAATACATTCAGTTTAACTGAGATCTCAACATTCCGTAATTTTGTCTGTTCATTTGTAGCACAACTCAGACTTCTATCATCATCTCGGGGTTTGAAGCCAAAAGAACTCCATGTAAAGTTATCATTGTTGCCCTCTTCTATCTCGTTTTGCTGATTCTTATTGTTTAGTTTCCATGAGAGGCCGCCAGGAGGGAGCCTTTTCCCTGTCGCGTTGCAGAATATTAGGGTATACACGTTTGAGTATACTTCCAACGTCTCTTTTTCTATCTTTGTACCGTTTACTTCCAACCAAACGATTAGCGGCACTGTCAATCCAAAAATAATTGCACAACGGTTAAAAAGTGGCATTTGGTTTTGCTTTAACGTTTTTATTTATTTCATTATTTACAGCTGCGTTACCATTACACAATAAAACCTGCATGATCCGAGACTATTATTCGGATACTCGGTTATCCGGCTCCTGGATTGACAGGCATCCGATCTGACCATTTCGAGTTATGTAAAAAGTATATACATATTGTAACATGCTATGTGGTTACATAATCATTGCTCACAATTTCGGTAACACCTCGTGTGTGTATTTGCACATAGTTCGTAAGTTTGTCCATCCTTGTGAATGGAATTAAGCTGATGTCTTCGACTCATAATTCATGGTATTCCAATACTTTTTTGACTTGCTTGAGTGTTTACCGATGAAATTTAATGACTATTTTTAAATGTCATAATATGATTTTTTACAGATGTCTATTATTATTATTACTATTATTATATATATATATATATATATATATATATATATATTATATTATATATCGAAATCTATTGCTTGTGTGTGAAAATATTCATGTTTCGTATCAAATTCGCAAATTATATTTATGTAGGGAGGTCAGTTCGAAACATATATAAACGTCTCTGATTTGTTTCAATATTTTGATTCATTATTAGTTTTAATATAGTCTGCCTTTTAATAATCAAATTGTTTAAAATGTCTAATATTTCATAAGAAAAACTTAATTGAGTTGTCTTACCCTCGATTTCAAGTGTAGCATTTGTTCGACTGATCCCTGATTCTTGACAAGTCATTATTTTTCCTATTTTGTCAGCAGTTGCGTTAAAGACCAGATATGATGTTGTATAGCTTGAAGAAAACTTCTTCTGCACCTCTACGGAATATTCCGCAGCATGAAGAGGATAGATTTCACTTCCGGTGCCAATAGCTGTTAGTTTGCCATCACTTGCCATGGTGAAGGACCAGATAGTATTCGTGATACTTTGTACTGGACATGGTATCCTAGCCATTGTGTTCACAACGACTTTTATCACGCCATTCACTGTAGTTTATAAACCACCACGACAGCAAAGACAAGAAAAAAATAGCTGTAGTATTATGTATATATTAACTACTAGCAAAGTCCCTTAGTTTCTCCAAATATGATAGAAAGTGAAAATATAGGGTCAATGTGAAAAATTCAAGAAGAACTCATTCCATGGAATTGCAAGTCTAATCCCAATTGGTTTCTTTCATGATAACAATGACGTCATCACTTTTATACATAAATATATATATATAGATAGATAGATAGATAGATAGATAGATAGATAGATAGATAGATAGATAGATAGATAGATAGATAGATAGATAGATAGATAGATAGATAGATAGA
The DNA here is from genome assembly GCF_037975245.1 of Apostichopus japonicus. Classification (NCBI taxonomy): domain Eukaryota; kingdom Metazoa; phylum Echinodermata; class Holothuroidea; order Aspidochirotida; family Stichopodidae; genus Apostichopus; species Apostichopus japonicus. The sequence goes on along the minus strand of NC_092578.1, from coordinate 19,349,776 downwards.
TAGATAGATAGATAGATAGATAGATAGATAGATAGATAGATAGATAGATAGATAGATAGATAGATAGATAGATAGATAGATAGATAGATAGATAGATAGATAGATAGATAGATAGATAGATAGATAGATAGATAGATAGATAGATAGATAGATAGATAGATAGATAGATAGATAGATAGATAGATAGATAGATAGATAGATAGATAGATAGATAGATAGATAGATAGATAGATAGATAGATAGATAGATAGATAGATAGATAGATAGATAGATAGATAGATAGATAGATAGATAGATAGATAGATAGATAGATAGATAGATAGATAGATAGATAGATAGATAGATAGATAGATAGATAGATAGATAGATAGATAGATAGATAGATAGATAGATAGATAGATAGATAGATAGATAGATAGATAGATAGATAGATAGATAGATAGATAGATAGATAGATAGATAGATAGATAGATAGATAGATAGATAGATAGATAGATAGATAGATAGATAGATAGATAGATAGATAGATAGATAGATAGATAGATAGATAGATAGATAGATAGATAGATAGATAGATAGATAGATAGATAGATAGATAGATAGATAGATAGATAGATAGATAGATAGATAGATAGATAGATAGATAGATAGATAGATAGATAGATAGATAGATAGATAGATAGATAGATAGATAGATAGATAGATAGATAGATAGATAGATAGATAGATAGATAGATAGATAGATAGATAGATAGATAGATAGATAGATAGATAGATAGATAGATAGATAGATAGATAGATAGATAGATAGATAGATAGATAGATAGATAGATAGATAGATAGATAGATAGATAGATAGATAGATAGATAGATAGATAGATAGATAGATAGATAGATAGATAGATAGATAGATAGATAGATAGATAGATAGATAGATAGATAGATAGATAGATAGATAGATAGATAGATAGATAGATAGATAGATAGATAGATAGATAGATAGATAGATAGATAGATAGATAGATAGATAGATAGATAGATAGATAGATAGATAGATAGATAGATAGATAGATAGATAGATAGATAGATAGATAGATAGATAGATAGATAGATAGATAGATAGATAGATAGATAGATAGATAGATAGATAGATAGATAGATAGATAGATAGATAGATAGATAGATAGATAGATAGATAGATAGATAGATAGATAGATAGATAGATAGATAGATAGATAGATAGATAGATAGATAGATAGATAGATAGATAGATAGATAGATAGATAGATAGACATAAAAGATATATATAAGATATAATTGAAATATATATATATACATTTATACGTTTTACCTGTTACGTGTAGCTCAATGCTAGTCTTTAGTTGTCCGTCCTCTTTACAAAAATACATTCCCGCATCTCTTAAAGAAGCCTTCAATTGTAAGTCATAGTTAGTTCTTGTCAGACTCAAGGAATATCTTTGACTATATGTGGTATTTCCATGTGACAGTATATGTGGTATATTACATCCTTCGTCTATGAATATCCATGCTGAGAGATTTGTATCGTTAACATTACAATATAATACTGGAGAATCATACAAAAAGCTGGTGAAAGTCTGCCTTTCGACATCTTGGCAACCTGTTGTAGAAAGAAACTAAATTAACAAAGCGAAGAAATGTGTTTTTTCATAATATAATAATAATAATAATAATAATTCCTGGTGGGAAACAACATTGCTTCATTTTCCATTGTCTTGCTCTCCGTAGTCTTCTATATCAAAATTATTCCTAAACATTCTTAGTCATTTCCACGATGTGCTTTATATTTATGAAAATTTACTACACATCAGATCGCGCACTAACGCTTACGGGTTGATTTGTATAGGATATATATATATATATATATATACATATATATATATATATATATATATATATATACATATATATATATATATATATATGTGTGTGTGTGTGTGTGTGTGTGTGGTTTTCGTGCCAATAGTCTTTCTTGGGTTGACTTTCCTTGAAAAGCATTGTCTTGTACTATGGGATGTACTCTATGTGAATTTATATTTATATACGTTTATCAGTTAACATTGATGTTTTCTCTCTCTCTCTGATCATTATATCTTTGTCTGATTGATTAACTGATTGGCTGTTTGATTAATCAATGGGATTGATTGGTATGATACGATAGACTAAATTGAAATAAACTTGAACTGCATTTGAACAGTATTATCAATTTTCTCATATAACTTATTTCTTCTACTAATGCTGTAAACATCATAAACGTTCAGAATAAAAATATTTCCCCTTACTAATTTTATAAACATTTCTGACAATTTCTCCCAAAAATGAAATAATGGTCACTAAGACTAAGATTTTATAGCAAACACCTAACCGTTACCCACAACTTGCGTTCTTACTCGCTGGAAACAAAGTCTTATATAATTCTCCTCTTTGTCTGGAAATTAAATAAGGGGTTAATCAACGGTCTAGCGTGCGTTACTCACAGGATTAATGCACGATCGGGGGATAATGCAAGCGATGCACGAGGGCGGAGCCCGAGTGCATCCAGCGATAGCATTAACACCCGGAGTGCATTAATCATGTGAGTAACGCACGCTAGACCGTTGATTAACCCCGTTCATTCATACACTACCATTTGTGTGGGGGAAAAATCATAAAACAAAACATTTTTGGTCACATATAACCAAAGATTTATTAAAGTGATGCCCCGTAATTTTACCGTGCGTTACTCACAGGATTAACCACGGTCAGCTGACCTGAATGGACCAATAGGATTTAGGAATCTTTACTAAGTATGAATGAACAGAGGATCAGCTCCTCTAGTGAAATACTTTCAATAATTTCGGGCAACATTTGGCATGCTAAAACTTTGGCCCAATACACTGATAAGACAGTAATACAATCTGTACTAATTAAAAGGAGTTAAAATATAGCAAATATTCTTTATCAACTTTAGTACCACTTCGGATAAAAAAATAAATAATGTTTACCTCTGCAACTCAAAACCAAGATTAGAATTATTGTCAGGAAAAGCTAGGCAGATAACAGAAGAGAAAAAGACAAGGAAATATAAACACAAAAGAGATTTGAGAGGGGGGAGGTGACGTTTAGTTAGAATAGCATGCCAAAAGAACAAAACAAAACAAAACAAGAATATTGCGTGCCAAATGCGTCGTCAGTCCCAGAACAGAACTTTTTATAGTGGGGGGGGAGGGGGGAGGGGGGAGGATAAGGTGTTTAGTTGGGGTGTGGGCGTCGACGATTTCTTTTCTTTCTTTATTTGTCATTGGAAAACAGCATTTTCTTCTTTGACATTATCAACATCGTGAATACTTGTCAGCGTGCTCCTGCTGTTAAGGGACTATATAGTATATTTAAGCATTGCGTTGTCCTCCTACATACGCTTATTGACATGTTCAAAATGGCTCTTATTTTAGTACTTCGTTCCCAGTTCTTTGCCGTTTCTGTCGTCATTGAATGACATAAACTGAATAAGGAAGTCTCCCCTGTATGACTTTTGTTACACTCAAACAATAAAATCCATTGTTTTAAGTACACAGGTTCACTTTGATATTGATTGAACGAAAGTGCAACATATTAATCTTAATTAGCAAACAATAGCTCTCTCTTTCCACTCATATCGAAAGTTTTTTTTTTTTAACTGTGTAGTACCGGCTTGTAAAAAGATGGCGTCCAATGTGAGATACTGTATAGCGTGCGAACGTACGGCCTGCAGTTATATAGGCCTATTATATTTTCCAAAGTAATCATTTGCAAAACATGTTGTACATTATGGAAAAGCTTAATTACATAACCGTACGAGAATATGTTTCCTTCCATGTTAGGGCAGTTAAAGACAACTGCAAATAAATTAAAAAGAATTTAACTATTCCTTATTTTTCCTCGACCGATCTGGTTGAAATTTCGACATTAGGCAGAATTTAAATCTTGATAGGTTATGAGGGGGGGGGGGGGGGTATTCCTGTTTGCAAGGTATTCAGCTGTAAAATATGTTAATTTTCATTGGTCTTGGCTAAATTGGTAATCAGGTCAGCTGTTCAGTTTGTATTGCATCTGAGAAACTAACCTAATTTTGTGTGCGTGTCGTCTGGCTGAAGGCTAATTTGAAGAGTTAAAGGGTCATTTTTCAACGACAACAATGAAAGTAGTATAATAGCAGTGCAAGCTAGACAAATAGCCGTGTTTTCTTTCTTCTTTTTATTTATATTTTTTTGTTTTTTGTCGTCTAAGATATGTTAAAAGCAGAATTTTGCCTAAAACTATGTTCAAGCTCACGGAATTATTGCAATTTAATATGAAGATTTATATTCTTCACTTCGCCGTTTCTTTTTCTTTTAAGAAAAGATGTGATCACTCCTTCCAACCATTGACGTCTTTTAGCCACGCCCAGTTATTATTATTTATTTATTTTTATTTATTTATTATACAAAATTTCGATAGCGCCTTATCCAATCAGAAATTGCTCCAAGGAGCTTCCCTACATTGCCTCTTCACTTCAAAACCAAATTTCAAGCACGACTTAAAACCACACAGACTAAACTCTCTAAACGTTATAGCAGTAATCAGAATCGGTTTTAAGGGTCATAGCCTACAAGGTGATGATAGCATCAAACGTGAAGCTATGATATACGAATAATACAGTGGGAAACTGTTGTTTCATTAGATATTGGTATTAAAATCATGAATTATGGTTAAACTAAGAAGCTGATAGGAAACTATACACCTATACCTACCTGATGTGTTACTCTCACAAACAAAGCCTTAGTTTGACCCAGATTCAAGAATCATTGTATGGATCATAGCCTAAAAGCTACATAGCCTACTAAAGCATCAAATATGAAGCTATATGTGCTCTAAGAAGCAGAAAACCTATAGCATTTCATTGCGATTGATTATCGAATCCCGAATCCATATACTAGTTAAACCAGATATATGCTCGCTATTTTAACATGTTATACGGTATTTTACTTACCTGTAGTGCTACAGGCCACGTAAAACCTTCTCGAGACATGCTTACTTGTACGATAACTCAATTCGTTTAACCATAAAATGAGTATAAAGAGCTTATCACGATGTCAATGAGGTGAACATAATAAGTACACTAATACGGCTACTTCCGTGTTAAGTTAGTTTAACAGTATAGAAAACAACTTATGTGTGCTAACGCGGTGGTCAATGTAAAACTCATTAACTCACTTTTTGAGGAAACAAAAGCAAAACTGAAACTTGATAAAGCCAGGATATATTTGAAACAAAGAAGATAAAGTGTGTACTTTCACCTACTCTAAGTAAAACTCAGTTTACGCAATATTTTAAAAAGCATATTTCAAGTGATCACGGTTGGCCGCAGGGTATTTTCAAACACAAAAGCACTTTCATATTTTGTAGTTCTGCTCTTATCTGTTACAAAATTTACAATTGGTTGAAAGAAAATTGCCTAAACTATTTATTCGTGATAAATCTTCAGATACATCAAGCACAGGTTTTGAAAGATTATTTCTGATTAAGTAAAATTGCCTTTGCACCTAAATAGGAACACTACTGCGAAATAACTCTTCTGGGGGCTTATGTTCTCAGAATCCCCACCCCCCCCCCTCACCTGTCCCAACTCACTCCACCCACACCCTGCCCATTCATAGCCGTGGTCATTGCTTGATCAATAGTTATTTGGCCACGTAGCATGCAACGATCAAATGAACAGTAAAGAAACAGTGATTGTTAATTAAGTTTGTTTAAAAATTGTGCACCATGTTGAGCAAACGATACTTCACGTACTATACACACTAATGTATAAATAAAGATAGGTGGCCTTTCAGCATGTCAGTATATAGGCCTATCTTGGAAACTTAAAAAGTTATTCAAATGCTTGTAGTTTGGTCTTTGCTTAAGAATATATGGCAACATAATGTACGGCACCTAATGTTCGTTCTACAAGTTACAGGAGTGTGTGTCCACCCGTGCATCCAAACTGAAAATCTTGTCTATATCACTCAAATGGGATTGGGTGAGACTTTCTGCTCAGTGAAGTTGTGCTCTTTTGGGTGTCTGTGTGTGTGTGTATGCGGGGGGGGGGGGTATTAAAAACTATATATCTGTTATTGTTAATGCTGTTATGAGCACATTTGATGCCATGTGTAGGGGAAGAATGCGGAACAACCATGTGGGGACACAAACAATCGAATGTGTAATGTTCCAAAACATCCAAAATCGACTCCAAAGCATCGACAATTCTCCAAATTTGTCCCGCGAAAGTTTCTTGGCGATTTTAAAAAACAATATTCGGCTTGTACTGAACGTGTCAAAGCTACATACTAAATATGATATTGGTCTAAGCTTCCCTTCTTGAGATATCGTGGTTACAAGGTTTTCACATTTTGACTTCTAGTGACCCCAAATTAACTTTGACCTCCACAAACAACAATAGGCTTTTTCTTCTCAATGTGGTACTCCTTCACAGGAAATACGAGATTGATCCAAGCTTCCCTTCTTGAGATAACGTACTTTCTTACAAGGTTTTCACCATTTGACCCCTGGTGACCACCAATGACCTTTGACCTCCTCTAAAAACAAAATGCTTCTTCTACCCAATGTGGTACACCTACTCACCAAATATGACATTGATCCAAACTTCCCTTCTTGAGGTATCGTGTTTTAAGGCGAGGCGCTACACACACTCATAAGCCAGCATGACTGCATAGGTTACGATTATCATCGAAACAAATAAACTAAGGTGACTCGAAATACCGTTGAGCGACCCCAACTCATTTTCCCGAACAATAGAGGGAGAGCTTTGAGTAATTCAATAGGCGTGGTTAATTGCGGAGCTCCTCCTTCATGTGACGTAGTTTGACTATTATGCCCGGTTTTGCGGTGTTTCTCCCACTTAATGAATCTGATGTTGACGGATTAATGTATCCGATCCTCTATACCTCCCAGGTACTTACACGCTATTTTACTGCACAGCGCTGAAGCATGCGGGATTAGGGCTAGGGATTACTTCTTGGCAAAGTAGGCAACCGTGTCGAGCAGACGACAAGTAAACTCGGCGGATTTTGACATTTCTGGAATTTCTGCGTTGATATTTTACTAGTTGTGGATGAAAGTACAGATCTTAGCCGTTAATACTTAAGGTAATACACTGAATGCATGTTTTAACTTAGGCATTAAAATAATAACATGTGTTACAGAACAGTGGCTTTCTAATGAAACCAAAGACAGCTGTTTTTGTCTTTGATGGTTCAGGACAAGATGTAGTAGGCCCAAGCCTAGTTAACGTTGGACTTGCTTAGCCTAACTTTGTATCAAATGTAGGCTAATTCTAATAATAGGCCAGTGTGTTGCTAGATAATGGTACTATGAAAGCGGTTAGAAGGTTGCAACACATAGTCCAAGCTATAGCCTCTTTGTATACATTAATGTTACAAGTTTCAGTGAGCTACTACAGTAAAGTATAAACTAGGATATTAAAGATAGGTATTATAAGAGGTTGTGTACAAGGGTTGATGTTGTTAATTAATGTTATTTAGTAAAAGGAAGATTGGAATAATGTCAGTTGAACACAGACATCCGTTGTGCAGAGTTGTATTTTGTGTGTCAGTCACTATACACTGTGATTTCTGACTTCAAATTTGTTAAAATTTATCATAGGCATTATTGAAGACATGGACTGGACTATTTCATAGATCAACTCATTTTCACAACCTAAGGTTATAAGCAGTAGCATATACTTGAATTTTAGGGTAAAAAGGCTTGTAACAAAGATTTAAGTTATAGAAAGCTGCAGTGATAAAAACCAACAGTGAAAAAAATCTCACATATTCAACAATTAAAAAATACAACTTTTAAGGCTTGTTATTCAAAGTAACATAAAAAAAATTAGAAAGGTGCTTATAGTTGCATTCCACAGCAAGATGCAGGACAACTGATTTTGTCATGCAATATGTTCGAGACATCTTCTATTTTTAATCAATTGTGTGAATGATTGGGAATAAATTTAATACTTGAATAAGGTGACCACAGGCCTTTGATTTCATGGGATAGTCATTCTCATTGCTGTCCCAAGATAAAGCTGACACAAAGAAGTGTCACCCAGGTTACATGTGTTTTAGAGACTATTCCACAATTTGTAAAATTGCTGTTAAAAAAATTTCACTTTGGAGTTAGTGCATGTTCATGGAGAATGTGTAACTTGACCACTGCTGTTCTTGAAACAAAGCACAATTAAGCAAACACTGAGATACCTTTAAAATTCTACACATTTCTGAAAATCTACTATGTAGACTCATAGGTGTTGATATGAAGGGGTCAATCCACATCACTAACTTGGTCAGGACTGGATTTCCTGTAAAAGGTATAGTCACTTTATAAGGAAGAACCTACTGTTAAATTTGCCCTTGGATATGTGTAAATGGTCAGTCAAAGGATCTGTATGATTTTCATTTATATATCTAACATTTATAAGCCCCATTTTACTGCTTATAATCAGCAAATATGATTTTCTCTCAAAAGCCTGTACGTAATTGGTGTGTGTTGGAGTATCGGACAGTAACCAGTAGAATTTTGAAGCACTGGTATTTGGTAGCATGTTATTCAAAAGTGTAAAATTCTGCTACCAGTATTTCAGTTTCGTTTAATGCCTGCTGTGAGTGTAGTTGTTGGACAATACCTGCATGGTCACACAGTTTTGTCAGTTTGAAAGTGTACTTACGTACACTAAAGACAGCGGAAAAACATCCTCTCATTCATAACAGGTATTCAGAGGTATATAAAATCAATGTATTGATTTTATGAGAAGGGAAAATTCTGTCAGTGTACTAGCTGGTTGGATGACTAGCTTTTGTGAGCAAATTGATACAGTCATAGTCTTACAGAATAAAGAGCAGTCATTTACTTGTAGAGATCAATGATAGGCTGACCTTGAAACATACAGGTTATTGCACTGCAATAAACAGTACTCACCTAGCTGTCTTAATTAATGTTTGTCACTACAGATTAGATTGTCCCTCAAATGGAAACTTCATTTTATTTACAATTCGGTAAACAGTTCATTTGATTGCTTAGGTCTGAAATGAAATTGCCAAGGCACTGCAGATGTTCCCAGCAGGATTTTGAATGGACTATTATAACAGGAAGCAAAAAAAGAACGCATAGCTTGCTGTTGAAATTCATTATTATTGACAGACTGCATTGCTGAACTTGTGTGACTGCTGAAGAACATTGTTTTTACAGAATAGAAAAACATGGTTAATTTCCTCAAAACTATGCAAATATCATGAAAATAATCCCTTCAAACCAGCCAGTCTGTTGAGCTGGTGAAATGCTCAAAATCAGTTGTAATTTCTAAAAGCTATTGTCATTTCATCATATCTGGTCGATAAGCTGTCCACTTCTTATGAATGATATTGGCCATATTATATATATGTATTAGTGGCCACTCTAGAGTCACATTAATCATTGAGTTTCTCTATCATACAGTGTTCATATAAAGTTATCTACTCTACTGTATATGAACATAATTGTCGGATCAGAAATTCAACTCGAGCATGTACAAATCAGTGCATGACAACAGTAAATTTTGGGAAACAAAGGTCAGTTAGAGAAATAGCCCCAAATTTGGCATAATATGTTAAAATTGGAATAGCATTGTTTTACTATAGTTTCTGCTGTGACTAAAAGCTCCTAATTATGCACAGACATGGAGGAATTTTTAATCAGACAATACAACACCTTGGTGAGGAAGAATTGTAAAGTTGATGGAAGGAATATGATAAGAAGAGGAGTGTGACCATTATTAGACTTTCTAGCATATTTTTTCTAGCATTTTCTAGCATATTTGAGACAATACTGATAGATCTCTACAATTTGCCGGAAAAGAAATTTGTGCCAAAATTACATTAGTTGTAATAATGATATAAATGTACCATATATGGCAACCATAAATTTATATCATTCTTACATTATATATCATTCTTACATGATATAAGTTAACCATATAGCGGCTATATGGTAAATTTATATCATTCTTACAATGAATGTAATTTTGTGCAAGCTTACAAGTAGACAAGACAAAAATGACCTTTAGAACTATCAAAGCATCTATCAAAGCACACATGATTTTTCTTAATAACTTCAAACACATGTATGTATACATGTATCATGTGCATTTTCCCTTCACCATGTTGTTGTTTATGGATCTCTGTGGTATAAGGCTGTACTGCAGATCTCTGTGGAGTTACTTTGCTTTGTTTTGTACTACAGTGGATGATTCCTTCACATACTTTTTATTTCAGTAGAATGGAGTCCCATGAACCGAATGAACGAAGTAGAATCGCAGACGATCCACCATACCATGGGACTGTTACCAATGGGGGTGAGAAAGTAAGTAACTTACAACTTATAAAGTGACAGCAAAGAAGAAAAGAGAACAGAATTTATGCTTTTCATTTTATCTTATATTTTTTTACTCTTCCTTGTCTTAACTCTACCTTGATTACATTTTTACATCAACTAGGCTATGTATACACCAACAAAATTGGTGGCATATTCTAGCAATGAAATTCATTAATTCTGGCCAGTCTAGATGAGTATGCAACTGAATTCATCAACCTAAATGACACCATTTCGCTAGAAGAAGAAAAAACGATAGAAAAAAAACCCAGTTTGTTTTACTCCTGTACTCAAGTTTCTGTGTTTAGTCATTAAGTACTACTGCGATGCACTCAAATTTGAGATTAACTTGAAGTTTTGTTTTCGTTTTGTGTTAGTGAGGTTAGACCAAAGGGCTTGAAATTAGAGTTGGCCTGAAGCTAGTAATTTTGCTAATGACAATTATCATTCTATGATTTTCATGAAGTTTATTTTGGTTTTCTCTATTCTAAAGACAACTGAATGAATGTTACAATAGCTGTTTCTAGCTTCCTGCTTCCATCACGAATATAATTAGCAGAAGTGGACTCGCAACCAATTAGCTTAATTTGCGTGACATAATTGCACAGTTAAAGAAGGACAAGAGGTTTATCTTTTGTTTGTTTTGTAACAGTTCCAATGACAAAAGTTATATAAGATAATATTAGGGGAGTCATGAAGCCAAAAACCATGGGAAATTTTTTCCTTTCATTTTTAGATCCATTAGTTGGCTGGATGGGAAACTATCCTCAAAATCCAATGTTATGTCATTATTGTTAGTTTCATTCATTTGAAAGTGCCATGCTCGTGTTTCTGTGTAAACGAAATTTATGTAAAATTAAGTAGAGAGTGTTATTCCATCTTCAATACGGAAAATGAAAGGTTAATGTTTATAATGTACTGGTGGTAAAAATGATTAGAAATGGTCTTAACAAGAACAATTGAAGGTCTTTCATGGAACCGGTACACCCTTAACCGATGTGACCATGTAATCATGATAATGGTATACATTTGATCCAGTATCATGCTTGTATATTTTAAAGACCAGGTCTCTGCAAAGATCTTAAAGTTAGTCCTACAGCTGCTTACGAAACAAGTGAAAAGGAGCCAATGGGGAGATACAAGTTTTACTTTAAACAGTGTAATATAATACTGTCAAGGAGTTATCATATTAGTTTTAGTTTCATGCACTGAACGATCTTCCAGTAAAACTGTCATAATTTGCCAACATTAATTTTGTCCCAAAGTATCGTGGTTGCACATGGCATTTCTTGTACATAACACTGCTAATTTTGTCCATAGGAAATGTTCATGATATAGGCAATGGGCTATTAATGGGTACTGTAAGCTAGCCCCTTCCATCCCCCCCCCCCCCTCCTATCAAAGCAGTATGATTGACTCCAAGGCTCTGCTTGTTACTTGAACCTCTACAGAAAAATATTAAGGTTTATATAAAAAAATACTAGCCTGGGGTACTGCAGAAAATATTACATTAGGAAGGTTGACTTCATGATTTGAAAACAAGTTTATTGCATGATTGATTAGTCTGGTGTATAAAGGGACAATAAACTAGCTTCAGTACAAAGTTTATGTGTGATATCGAGTTAATGCCATGGTAGTATTTCCTTCAAAGGTGTAATACTGTACAGGTAAGTTCCATATATTATACCCTGTGCTGTCTAGACTAGTTAAAATTAATTCTCTCAATTGTAGAACTGCCATACAGTAGGCTATATGGTCTGTGTGTCATGTAATTGTGTCTATGTAGTATACTCAGGTTGTGAGGATGCTAATGTGGGATTGCAGTTTTTGCCGATTGTCAGTTATAGTACACTGTACATACATGTACATTCATGTTCTCTGTGAAGTCACAGGATGGATATATGTTAAAGCTATCAAAGTTAAAGTTAATAACCTGGCATTCAAAATTACCATAAATGGTGAAGGGGAGGGGGAGGGAGAGGGGCTCTTATTTCCTCCCTTTCCATTTTTTTACTGAGTGGTAGTCCCATACATATATATGCTGTGCTGTAGGCATAGCCCACTTTAGACAGCTTCTCTCATTGAATCACTCAAAATTCTTTACAAATTGATCTCCCATAATTAATCTGGCTGCATTTGGCTTTGCATTTATTCATCCGTCTCTCCCTGGCTCTCCATGATGTTGTCGCCGCAGGCAGTTTTATCTGCCAAGTTAGTTTAATTTCCTCAATCTACGAGATGCAGGTGCTAGTCGGCTTTGCTCTATCAGTGATGTGTGATGAAAAGCTGTTTCTTTTCATCTCAAATGCTATTCGTGATGAGCATAGAATTGTACTCCGAGAGCGCTTTTAGACACAATTTTTTTCTTTACATTTTGGTGATGTTTACAAATTCATACAATATTGAAGATCCTCTGGTGTTAAGTACAAACACTTTTGTTTGCATTCAAAATATTATCATTTGAAGACAGTACTGTAATGAAAAGAATTGTGTTATAAACTAATGAAATGATTTAATGTAATGCAGTACCCCAGCGATCTCTTCTCCTGCACGCTGGTGCAGGAGAAGAGATCTTCCCCTATCAAGTAGATCATCTCCATCATGATTTAGATTGATGTTTGAGATATGAGCTATTTCTCATCAAGGAGTATATAATTTTAATATCCACTTACTGTATTATTCAGAAAAGATGTTCTCAAATCATGTTACCAAATTAGCTGTAGACAATTATTATAGGAATGCCAATGTGGAAATTCATTAACTCTCAAGATGTGGAAAGTTGTCATATATATATATATATATATATATATATATATATATATATATATATATATATATACATATATATATATATATGTATGTATATATATATATATATATATATATATATATGTATATATATATATATATATATATACATATATATATATATATATATATATATATATATACTGTATATATATATATATATATATACAGTATATATATATATATATATATATATATTTAAGAAATTGAACATTGCATTATCCCCATAATTATTTTAAAGTAAACACAACAGCCTAGCAAATCAAAAGATGCAAATAATTTATCACACTGCACGTGGAACAGTGTTCAGTACCCTGAAATGAAATAGACCACTAGTTGCTGGAATCCATTAATAACACAATAAAATCAATACTTGTGGCATGTGTGATGTAGATCACACCCTGAGACAATGTCATGTGTGAAAACCAATTGTATTGATTAGGCAGTTTGGCCTAGTAACCAGTACTGGTTACTGATCAAAGAGTTGTAAATTTACCACAAAAAAGTATGTTGGTATTATACTATAACTCATCTAAAAATAACTCATCATTTGTTGCATAGAAAAACCTAAACATCATGACGTAACATTGCAAAATCTAAAACAGCATTTTTCTTCTACTAATATTGTTAAATTTGTTTTTTGTACAGTAATGTTAATTACTTTAAATTATCTAAAGACAATATAGCTGATTAGGTTTCATAGTCCAGTTTCATTCAAATAATAATGAAAAAGTGTAAAAAGCTTTGGAAGTTTCCAATAAATTTGCATTTTGCATACATGTTACCAAACCTATCAATATTGAACACTATCTTAACCATTGATTTTAATAATTTACATAAATTACCTTTTGCACTTTACATGTATGATGCATCTTGTTGAATCTTGCCCACATCTCATTGCCAAATTCTAACCTGTTTCTAAACTGTCAGAATAAACAGAAATGAGGTTATAAAAAGGAGAATTTTCAACAAAACTGGATTAAGCTAAGAGACTAACAATTTTACTCCACACACATGACATATTAATTCATAGAATATCTGTATATGAGAAAGTCAAGTACTGGCGATGGATGTCTTCTGACAGTCATAGTGACATGCAGCCAATTTCATATTTTTTGGGGTTATCAACAACTGCTAGTGGCATCTCTAGGTTGTACCTGCATATGTTGTGGCAGACCTATGTACAAATCAAAATTACATTATGAAATGTTTCTCGAAAGATAATGAGGGCGGTAGTGAAGAACGTAGGATGCATAGACTCCGGTTGTTTGACCTGATTAATTTACTCTGTCTTCGGCTTTGAGTACAAAGTTTCTGTATGCTGCCGTCTTAGATGTATGTATGTGATCTTCCCGCAAGCAGGAATTCGCGAAAGAAGCCATGGAGGCTTATAGACTCGCAAGCTGACCGAAGCCAATCTCTCGGCACACATACATTTAACGTCCATGTCGGGAAGTTGTTATTGAACAACACCCTTGCCAGACGACACACATTGCTGTCGGCGGGAATCGAACCGGGGATCTCATGACTGGGAGACGCCGGCGTTAACCACTAGGCTATACACTCCGCCGATGAATCTAACCATAATAGTAATTACCGACTTTGTGATCCACGTTATAGTCATTGCCAACTTTGTAATCCGCGGTCCCCATCACAATTCTCACAAGGTCGGTTAGAGGGACTCCATAGTTTTCCATTTAGGAAACCAAAGAGGACTGTAATAACTGTGAATATTGGAATTTGAAGTAAGTTACAAAAAACATTATGAATTAAACACACTTGTAAGGAAAAGGTTCTTTTGCCTTCATAACAGTGTATTATACAAATTAGATCCCTCATACTTCACATACAAGAGAATACTTCATTAGATATATTAACTAAAACTTTTAAATTTTGTCTGTTAATTTACTTGGGATCTACACCTCTATCCTGCCATGAGCAACAAATATACTTTCCTTACCTGTCCAATAAATAAGTAGATTCAGAGGATAAGGGATATCTTGCCATCATCTAGCTTCCCAATTTGTTGAACTACTGTACATTGCAAGAATTATCATAAATGTAAAGTTTTTAAAATTTACCCTAACCAGTAATATTTTGAGTTTAGACAATTCATATTGGTGTACAGGATATAAAGTTGTACATGTGCAATGACACACATATAGGTGTACGTGTCACTGGACCAAATCTTAATTTCAGAATCTTGCGCATTATAACCAAATAAGCCCAATTACAAAGGATTAACTATTATTAACCTCCATCACATCTCCCTAAAATCACATCACCAACAGTACACATCTCTCCTTTCAGTGTATTTATGAATCCTTGTTCGTATATATTTTAAATTTGTTACATTTTTCTTGGACATTCAAATTTGCTGTTCAGACAAGCAAACGGTAAGTACCTGGTTATCCAAGGGACAAACAAGAAAATATCCATAAAACGTATTTCCCAGCATGTGCAACGATATGATGCTCACTGCACTTATTTTTCTTTTCATCAATGTTAGGATGATCTTGCTCCGGTGAACAATAGTGACGGCATCAAGCTGATCGAGGAGGAAGAACCTACCCAACCTACTAGCGGACTCACTGGAGGAAGTGTCAATTTAGCCAACAGTATTCTTGGGTCGGGAATTATCGGTGAGAAATGTGATTGTCAGGAAGAACCTACATACCCTCACAAATAATTCATTAAAAGATGAGTTAACTTGCTTAATACCCTCACAAATAATTCATTCAAAGATGAGTTCACTTGCTTAAAGGGTGTGAAGACTCGCGCACAAAGAAATGTCTCATGCCGGTAATATGACCTAGTTTCGAATGAGGTGTAACGGAAGTGTTAGACACCACCATCGATCCCAGAAAATACACGTCACACAGCTTGCTACCGTCGGTTATTAGACGCTAGTGTACAGTCAATACATACAGCTATGGTCAATACTTATATGGAACGTGAAAAGGGAAAACTTATTTCGTTGTCTGAACTAAGTTTGTTGTTGTCTAAACTTAAGTTGTTGCTGCTGTTTTACCACGTTGTTGCTCAAACTCACGTTGATGTCTTAACTTCCGTTGTCTAAACATACGTCGTTGTCTAAAATTACGCTGTTGCTATCGGCGCTGTTCAAAATTGCTCAACCGCGTTATGTAAACCAGAATGCAAAATGCATTGAGGTTTCGATGACTTCAGTACACTAGAAAGTTCTGCTTGTTAGTATAAGGAGAACTAGCTGTTACAATAGAAATGGCCCGAACCACCATTTTGATACAATAACACTATGGCATGATAAACACAGGTCTTTTGGTTAAGATCATGTGTAGTATCTGTTCCCTTTTGAGGGGAATGGTGATACACACCCGAGGATGATCACACAATCACAGTCTCGATGCAAGGGGACTGGGATTGAGAGCGGATCAGTCGTTCGGTAGTTTGGTTTTCGTGCCCAGGTTCTTTCCTGGGCGACTTTTTCTTAAAAAGGATAAACGCAGGTTACTGTCTACTGTATGTGGTTATACACACCTCCACCAAAAACAATAGGGTCTTGGAGGTCCATGTCCATTTGGGGTCACTAGAGGTCAAATTGTGGAAACCTTGTTTTATAAGCTACCTTATCTCCCACCGACCAGCCTAGCAGATAACGTGCGTTACAACTCATACGAATAGAAGGCTGCACAGTAAACAACTTTTAAAATGTTATAGGCTCTGCATATAAGCTGTGAATGTCGGAAATCAAGTATAACAAGTGTCTAGAAAAAGTACCAGCATAAAAATACTGCACTTTTAATCTGATTTCATTGAGCCCCTTCAACATTGTGTAAAAATAATCCAGGAATGTTGAAGTCAACCCTGCCACTCTTTCCTCCTCGCCAACTCCGTATATAGTACCTCCATGCTATGACCTGCAGCGATTTCACCAGCAACCACAACTCATCAAATATCCCTGCACATGTAGTGTGCATATCTTGCTAAATTCCCCGCAATTTGTATAAGGCCTGTTCGAACTTCGGAGTTTAACTGCACAAGCGCATATCCTGAAAATTTGTGGAGAAAAGATCATATCACCTTACCTACAACACATAGCCCTAGTCAAAACTCGAGTGTATCTTGGATGATTCGTTTCTTGCGTAACATGTTAGCGGTCTTTTTGGTCTAAAAATTCTTAACAATGCCGAGCGAGGTTTGTGTGTATTCCATTAACCCCACAATCCCTTTCGCAAATCGAAACTCCAAACTGGATTGGTGTTACGAATGAACTTGCTTGGCGGGTTTAGTAAACTAGCTCTGTGAGTGTATTGCCTACATACTTCAATATTGTGCCCTTCTTGTAACTCACGAAGCGCAGACTACATCCAACCATAGAGCAACTGATCCAACATTTACCCTGGATGCTTTGCAGTATTTGGAAACAACCAACTCCATGAAAATTATAGTAATTAAATAACATTTTAACGCAATGTCAAATCTGGAGTATAGTGTGAATTACACATTAAAAGAGGTGCATTGTGACTTATATGCTTCAGCTTTTATTCAATTTAGTGCATGTACGTAATACTGTGATTCTTTGTATATATGTATGGTTTTACCTACTAGGTAGTTTGCAACCAGCAAACTTGATATGGGATATTAGAAAGTAACTGGTAGTACAGTTTAAGAATCACCATAGCTATTGGCAGTGTGTTTTGAAAAGTGAAGATGTATGTGCTTAGATGGTATAATAACAGTTCTTTCCCCTTCAATGCACTGAGACTATATAAATCCAAGCCACAATAAATCCATTTTCAACTGACATCCACACTTTTTGTTGTGCCAAAAAGACTGATTTTGTTATTACTTTTCTCTGTTTTAACTTTTATATTTCTTGTCCCTTTTAGCGCAATTTCCTTCGGCATATCTTGGTAAACATTATTGTTATGACGTTAATGTAAAGTTGCATGTCTGATCAGTGATTTAAACACCTCTCCTTTACAACCTTCCTCTGGACAACAGGCCAGCCATATCTTCTCCTTTTAATTCTTAAACCATTTTCTGTAATATGTAACATTCTCAAACCCAATCAGTAACACCGTTTTTATTAACACTTAGTCATACTGTCTATATATATCCCACTGTTAGCCAGGGTTGCATCAATCTGTCCTAAAATGTCCTTTTGGAGCACGGAGTGGTTACCTCCATTCATGCTTTCTGTTACATTCATCCATGGATGTTAAATGGAACATTTGAAATTTAATATCCAGTCAAACATGGAGATCTCGGGAAAACATGAGGAAAGATCTCGCAATTTCAGTTTGTGAAGTTTGGTTTTGCTGTTGCTTTAGAGTGTCTCACCACCCTAGCTAGTTCCACGTTCTCTTTCCAAGTATAATTAGTATTTCCTATCTGACAGATTGAGTCAAGTATTTTAAGACCTCTGTTAGAACATTTTCATAACATAACTTAACCAATTATGACTGGTGTTTGATAGACAAATGCTAATTATGTTTAAAAATATGCTACAATGTCTTTCTCATATCACTTCCTCATTTGAAAATATAAAAAATTAAAAAAATTAAAAGCAGGAGCTGTCACAAATTGATCTATGTTTTCGTCCAAGGCCAAGAATAACTAAATTATGTGGTATTGCATATATAGCTAAATATTAATTAAAATGGATAAAATATAAAGATTTCTAGTATTTTTCATTTTCAACATTTTATGACAAAAGAAATTTATAATCCTCAAAACTGCCATTTTATACTAAGGTGCAAAATGTGCATTAAATTATTATCCACCAGTACTGAAAAAGGGACTTTTAATTATTGTAGGTGTTGCAAGTTCATGAATATACTCTATTTGAAGCTGCTGATATTTACAATGTGCACATGGAGTAATATACAGAAACCTTTGACATGTTTCTATGAGTGAGGGAGGGTGGATGTGGGGGAGGGGGGGTGGATAAGATGGTAAGGATAGCAGGAGAGTGTAATGGAGGCCTGAAAGAGGACAGGATTTAATAGTAATTGCTGTGTATTAGTACCCCTTCCGTACAGCTGTTATGTGCATTAATGTACAGTAGAACTAGTCACCCCAGGTGTTCAATTGTTTCACCCCTTTTGTGAACTCCCAATACATTCGATGTCCTTCCCCTCTTACCCTTTCCATTGTGAATATATATCTATACCTCTGTTTAAATGGTATTTTTACTGTTCTACCAGTTTTGTACTTTGCAGAAAACATCTAGCTATTCTCTTTCCTCAAAAGTGGCCATACTGTAAGTGTTTCGTCCAAGAAATGCCTTTACGCAGACTGAATTGAGTTTCATTTTATGTAAGATCTTTGACGTCTGCGAGCAACTTTCTTTGCAGAAAGAATGAAGATACATGTTTATCTGATCCTATTTATGTAAATGTAGGTGTCATATTTTATTCACAGTCTGATGGCCCCCAAACGTTAGGGGACACTTGATGAAATTAATTGCTATCATAAATCATGGCCTTTAATAAAGAATCCTGGAAGTTTCACAGGACTGTATCACCTTCAACGTCTTGGCTGTGCAGTATAACTTATGTAAGCCTCTTTCAAAGAAAACTGATAGAAATCTGTTTGAACACAGTTGGGGCATTGTTGCTCCCAAGACACAGATAACATTTTGAAAGCAAATTGAATTAATGAGATAAAAAAAATGTTATTTTTGTGAGGCCGCTATATCAAGAATGTCACTTGAATTTCAACAAATATCATCATCATCTACTGATATTTTAATCTACAGATAATTATTTGTGAGGTGGCAGTCTATTAAATACCACCTTTAATAGTAATTAATAGCAATATTTGTATAATTAAACCCATGCACCGTTCAGTTATGACACTCGTTTTATTTCAAGATGATGGACTGTACCTGCTTGTGTTTGCAGTGAGCGTACTCCTCTCCCTGTAAGCCCAGAGCCAAACCAGTTTTATGCATGTATGCGAATATTACATATCGTTACACTCTTGTGTTTGCATGGTCACAATGTAATGATGTAACAAATCTTTAATATTGGGTTGCAAGTGTAGTATGTCATGGATTTCTTGACAACAGCCCCAAATCTTCAGGAGGTCTATTTGTATTCTAATAATTTTAATCCACATGAAAGTGTTTAGAACCCTAAACGTGCTTTTGTTGATAAAACACTGCATCAGGATAATGAAAAAGAAAAGTGCAAAATATGTTTCAGGTAGACTAGGAGTTAATTAAGTAATCAATTAAGTAATATAGCTAACATGTTTGGGTTAAATTATACCTAGTTTAGTCTTGGTGTTGATATTTACCTTCTTAGCACTGAGGTGCAGACCGAGTTTAAACATCAATTTTGGAAGTCTGTGTTGATTGGAGTGCCTATTTCATGGGGAGATAGGTAAGTGCAACTACTTACAAAAACCCACTGCAGCAAATCTTGTGATGCCCCTCATAGACTCTTGTAAGATATGATTATAATGTCTTCCAACCAGATTTCCAAATTTTCAAGAGAAATTGTTCTAATCAAACCATTAAAATCAGAATTGGTCAAATTATCATCAGACATTTATTATTTATACATATTGGACCCAAGTCGGTTTGGTGATCCCAAATTGTGTCTCATAATTTATACCTATGATGCTGAATACGTACCAGCTGTAGCATTAAACTGCAGTATGGAAGTTTTATCATAACATATATGAAAAGACAAATTTGTTGTAATAAACAAAAACTTCCAAGTATAGCCTCCGTATGAACTTAAGCACTCACTGTACATGTAAAATTGTACGTGATGAAAAATTACTAGAATTCTCAAGGTTTTCTTTGTCCTTATATAAACTTTTAGATTTAAATAACCAAAGAAGTATATTAGCATGACCACCTTCCTACTGAGAACTTAATTCTTCTGATTCAAATTCACTTTACATTCAACCAGGGAGCCATAAGAACTCCCTGATTCAACCATGCTATTCTGACTCTTGCATATAGCAGTAGTAATCTACTATATAGAGCAGTCCTGCAAAGCGTTTCAAAATCCACGGGAGATATTAATTACTTCCCGACTGTGCTGGGTGTTATACCTCTCCTACAGTGGATGTATACGGCCACTTCTTGCAGCGCATAATAAGTCAATCGGATCAATTCTCGAATTCATTTGCCGTTTATTCACCACCTGGCATCTCGAGAGGAGGAGGAGGAGGTTAAAGGACTGAAAAGCCTACTCTCTCTCTCTCCTCCAGAAACTGATTAAACCTGCGAGGCCAGTCCGCATAATGAACTCTAAATAGGAACCGTTGGCTTCATCTCTCTACTACCAGGTTGAGGGTTATGTTAAGTAAATAGACGAGGTGATAGGAGTAACGGTTGGCTAGGTCACTTCGGAGAGCTGGTAAATGATGGCTGTGAATTAGCTTTCAAAAGACACACATTGATTTTAGCTAAAATACATGCTAATATACATGGAGTGGTTGGGATATACCGAGTGGTGTAATAAATATCACAAAGATGTGTAAAATAAGCAAATATGTCAGTAAGACAAAGAGGGGGGGGAGGAGGTAAGGGGTAGGGTTGGAAAAGAGGACATTACAAAAATCTCATGGAGTCTCTGAAGTAAGAGGCTAATTAGAAACTGATTACATATAGTTGTATTTTAAAATTGACAGTTTTCCTCTTGTCGAAATGCAGTGTTCTATGCAGCCTAGTTGTTCTGTGTAGATGTAACAATGAAATTATAACCAACTCTGTGTAGAATATAATTTGTACTGCATAACTGAAATTGTTACATTATGTCCTTTCCTGCAACTAGAAATTCAGTTTTCCTCTTTTCGAAATGCAGTGTTCTATACAGCCTAGTTGTTCTGTGTAGATGTAACAATGAAATTATAACCAACTCTTGTGTAAAATATAATTTGTACTGCATAACTGAAATTGTTACATTATGTCTTTTCCTGCAACTAGATATTTAGGCTCATTAAATGTGGATTTTTTTTTACTATTTAATCATTATTTGATTGAAACAATACAAATTGTGTGCCTCAGTCCAGTTCTTAATTTGAAATGATAATTACTACACTAAAATAATAGGCACAAAAGTCTGAAAAAGTTGTCTTTTTGAGCTGATAGTTCTGTTATGTCTGTCAGTGGTAATTTAAGACAAAAAATCAACCAAAAAGCCCCCGTACTTGAGAGACAGACCTACAGTGTAGCAGGAGGCTGCCTGAAACACATGAATATAACAACTGTGGGATCATTATGACTCAACTGTAGACGTCAAATTTAAAATGCATCAAATTTCATGCGGCCTCTTTTTCTCTCTGGTGGCTAAATTCTCAAGAGACATTATTGCAAGTCAATAATAATTGCTTTTAGACGAAAGTTAATCTCAAGAAATGCAATATTTTTTTAGGAAGGCACTAGACCAGAATAAGGATAATTGTGATAATAGCATCGTAATACATCACATCACCACACACGCATATATATTGGTCATGTAGGCCTATTAAATGTTGCATTATGGTTGTTATGGACTGCAATGTTTTAATTTGAATTATTCTCAGGCTGGCACTTGTTGGGTCTCTGTGGCACCTTTTTGCCGGTAATGTCTCTCCGCTAGGCATAAAGCTAATTATAATTAACAAGCAGACACAGAATTTAATCATGCATGCCTTTATATAGTGACATTTAAAGCGAAACAAATGTAATACAGTACTTTGATTAGAAACCCTTTTTTTTGTGGAAATTCTATAGTTAGCTAATTAGCTAGCACAATTTGGGATGAAAGTATAAACACAAAACAACTTGTATGTTTACTGTGTACAGCAGAGAATGGTCACTTGGGCCAACTGTCAGGAATCATATAGTTGAGGTTGAACAACTCTTGTGGTCAGGAGCCAACTTGTGTTTTAAAGGGGAAAAGTCATTAATATCACTTCATAATACTTTTATCATATTTGCATTTTTGAGTTACAAGATCAACTCTGTCGACTAAATTAAAAAGCTGTATGTAATCAGCAAAACCAACACTTGCAGTTGCAGGTAACTAGTTGTTGTCATAATAAGTGTATAAATTAAGCAGGTGGACAGCTTGCAGACAAATTCAAATATGAACAACAGGGCAGATTCAAACATTTCAAATACCTCTAAATACTCCTACAACAGCTTTACAACGTTCTATGTGTGACATCAAACAGTATAAGAGTTGCATTATAAATGTCTATTTTGAAGTCAAGAAAGTCATGATCAAATTTCATAGTAACCATGGCGACTACCTTTGGTAAGGAGAACTTGAATTCTGGTGGGTATATCTTCACACATAATGTCAATGTGGAGGAGTACGTTTTGCCCTGCTGCCAGATACAAGGTGTTGCTTTATAGTTCTTTGTTCAACAGTGAAAACACTTAGAAGAATGAATGATGCATGCAGGTAGCTTGCAACATTTTTATTGTTAGTTTTGTTACAATCTTTCTTTCGCAAAAACTTGACAAACTTGCAACAAGAATGTTCAACCCTTGACAAATCTTTTAACTCTTATTAATTTTGAAGAAAGGATTAACATATTTATTGCATTACAAATGAAAGCTCAACTTAGTAAAAAAAAAATTGTATGATGCAAAAGGACAATTTTTTTTTCCATCAATGAAATGAACAATTTAATTTGATTTGCACAATTGTATCAACAATTTTATTGTTATGGGGTATTGTTAAGGTTAGGATACGTGGATTTGAACAATGGAAAAAACAATGGGGTCCTCGGTCTGAATGTAAAACACACCTGCCTGTGTGAGGGGAGGAGTGTGTATGACACTAACTTGTAGACCACTAGGACTGCTAGTCGTTTCAGGCAACCTCTCATGCACATGTAGGTATGACCTGCTTTGACCTCATCAATACCACAAGTGATGTATTTTTGTAGTTTGGTTTAACATTTGGCACTATAGACCTGTGCACATTGAAGTTGTGTGTTGAAACATTGCATAATGTTAGACAAATATCTTTCATGTTATCTTACCAGACTGTAGTGTAAACTCACAGTGTATCTATTACAGGTACAGGTATGTAAATTATTCTGTCCAAATGCAACTAATTTTGTAATTTCTGTTTTTCTTATTCTTGTGATTCTTTCAGGTACACCGTATGCCTTCAAGCAAGCAGGTCTGCCACTGGGTGTCATTCTACTATTTGCTATCGCTGGTATTACAGGTAAGAGACACAAAATACAAATCAACAAGGTCCAGGTGATTGTGCAGACCCTTTCTGAGGAACCTATTCCAGTAATAACAGTATTTGTTTATAGTTAGCCTAACATAAGGTCACGTGTAAGGACAGTCCTGTACTAGAAGCTGCTAGGCATAACTACAATGTTTATAGCACTGCTGTCTAACGTTTCGTCTAGCGTTTCGTATTTCTCTACTGTAAATAATCGAACGTAAACACACGTGTCAGGTATCCAAATCACGATGAGACTGTTGTGGTTCCTACCGTGTACAAGGTGTATCATATCGCTCATCTTTAAAGGGCGGATGATTTTTAAGTTTGAAAGTTGTGGGTGGGGGAGTGGAAGGGGCAGATCTGTGGCCCCCATTGGTCCCACCTTTGCAAAATCAATAAACATATGTAATGCAGCCCTAATTTGTTTTCTCCTCTAACTGCAGATTACTCACTTAACATATTAATGAAAGCTGCAGAGTTAGCTGGTTCTCGAAGTTATCAAGACTTGCTACAAGCATCCTACGGCTTACCAGGCTACTATTTCTTAACCTGTATTCAATTTGCATATCCACTTGTTGGTGAGTGACATAAGTTGATGTATCTGAACCCTTGTTATACCTACCCCCACCCCCTCCCTTTTCATATCAAAATTAACGTTACAAAAATATTAACACTCCAGCTTCATGATTTGATATAAAAATGTTACTAGTGGAAGTAATTAATTTCATTTTTTGTGGGATTTTAGCTCAAATTTGTTTTTATCTTGATATATATGCATTTTATTCATGCTTTATTATGGTTGGTGAAATTGCAACTTCTTTTTATCAAAAAGACTAAAGCGAATTGCATAATATGTGTGAATATATTACTGCACTTCATTTGGCAGTGGAAACTTACTCATGTTACAACAGATGTCCAGTACTATAATTAATATCCATGTTATAACCAGCAACACCTTTAACCATGATTTAATCCTACCAGCCACATTCATATTAACTTTTTAGTATTTCTAAACTTCAAGGATTTTACTGTATTAAAATGATACTTAATTTTATACAGATTGTATATATATATATTTGAGCAGTCATTTTGCATATTCCAAGAGTTGTATGAGTTTCCAAATTAGAAACTGGATCTTTGCTTTCACTTAATTCAATCTTACACTAAAATGTCCAAATTTGTCAGACTTAATAAACAATTCTGTGTATGTGTTAACATATTGAAAGTTAAATAGGCCAATGACAGTTGAATTTAATTTCAATGTCACCTTATGGAAATCTGCCTAAAATTGCAGTTGACACCTCATGTTTGGACATGATTTAAATGTAAGTTATAATCTTTTCAAATAGATGATATATACTTCCCATTTATCTTCTTCTTTTTTTCTCTTTTTTTTTGGTGTGTGGAATCTAATTTTATGTCTGTTTACCTCTCAACAGCTATGATTGGTTACCATGTCATAATTGGAGATACAATCAGCCAGGTTTGTGAGAGAATATTTGGAGGTAAGCATAATTAAACTATATTAAAAGCAGCTGTAAATTTGAAACAGAAAGATACATCACTTGATGCTACTGCAGTTTAGTCGAAAGAGTAGTTTGCCCAATTGGTGACACTATGATAACAACAGGTAAAATACATGTATTGCATTTTTGTTTATGTCTATTATCATCATTCCTGTATGGAATTGTAAATTAGTAACAAAATAAAGTTTGTTATTTACTTCTCACATGTCTTCTCACAACTACTGCACTCCTATGTATGTACTCTGCCATGTCTAGAGTGACCCGTTAACAGTTTTAGGGATATCTCATTACTGTTTCTTCAAGATCCAAATCTGGTACCTTCATATTTGGTATCGAATCCAATACAAGACAAGATAGACGTGCCTGGTTGTGCTTGCTTTAGTTCTTATCTCTCCGCAGACACCAGGCATGTGGATGTCAATTATTAATGCTACATTTTCAAAATTAAAAAAGTTTCTCCCGTTCCATCTATCCAAGAGTGAACTCACATACCAGCAATATATTTAAACTATCTGCCTGTATATATGTAGATGAGTTTTTAAACAAACTGGTAGAGATATATCAGTATAGACAAGCTTAGTGATGCTAAAGGGTCATCTTGCGTTCTACATTCAGGAAGCTTGCGTTCATTTATACAATTAATGATTATGGAGGATAAAGTGTTGGGTTGTACCATTAAGAGAAAAGGAAGTCAATGGTGTTGAGGTAGGTAGGGTAGGGAATGAGGGTATATATTGGGTTGTACCATTAAGAGAAGAGGACGTCATTGGTGTGAGAGGGGGTGGGGATAATCTGCTGGGCTGTACCATTAAGAGAAGAGGAAGCAAATTGTGTGAGAGGGGGGGTGGGGATAATCTGCTGGGTTGTACCATTAAGAGGAAAGGAAGTCAATGGTGTTGGGGTAGGTAGGGTGGGGGATGAGGGTAATCTCCTGGGTTGTACCATTAAGAGAAAAGGAAGTCAGTGGTGTTTGGGGAGGGTGGAGGAGGAGGAGGGAGAGAAATTACCAGTACAGTAATCAAAAACTGTAGTTCTAAGGCATTCTGCAGAAATGCACTGTATTTTCAATTTGTGTTAAGTATATTTTCTCTCTGAAGGCTCTCTCATTCAGCCTCTGAAGAAGACCCTGTTAGGATCGAAACGTCAGGCCCACTTACTTTTACACATTCTCGTACACAGGCTTTTTAGTGGATAAGCAGTTTGCTAACAGTTTTGTTTTATTTTAAGTTTATTTTGTTATATTTTACCTGCTCTAAATTTTTGCTGTTCTTTTATTTACAGAAAATCATGTTCTTGCCAACCGATACTTTGTAATTAGTGTCATAACCTTGCTCATCTTACTTCCTCTCAGTTTCTACAAAAATGTTACGAAACTTGTCAAGGTAAGCAAAAAATTGAAAGACCTTCATTACCTTTTCACAAGATGTAACAAATTGGTATAGAAATCTGCTGCTCGGGCTGAGAAATCTGCTGCTCGGGCTGAGAAATCTGCTGCTCGGGCTGAGAAATCTGCTGCTCGGGCTGAGAAATCTGCTGCTCGGGCTGAGAAATCTGCTGCTCGGGCTGAGAAATCTGCTGCTCGGGCTGAGAAATCTGCTGCCTGGGCTGAGAAATCTCCATGTTTGAAGAAAAAGGAACAAGATTAATATGATTGAGCATATTTTTAACCTCTTTCTTTGAGCATAAAAAAAAAAACACAACAACCTTCAGTTTACTTTTTGTGTGTTTATTAGAAATAGAAGTAATACACCTACATTTTGTTATTTATTTATGGCACAACCAAAGTTAGAAGTAATTATGTAAATTATACTATAACCTCTCAGCTGTTCTACTACATAAAATGTGGGTAACAGCAAGATTCACCTGTTTTTTCCTTTGTTTTGTTGGAGGTTAAATGAAAATTCCAGTCTGAGTTAATTAATCTTCATCAACAAACAAACCAAATGGGGGGAGGGGGGTAACATGGTCTTCTGGGGTGCCTCCATAATGACATTTTAGGGTCAACAGACTGTTACCATACTAGTAGCACATCTGTACAAACACTGATATATCTGCCAATACAACTCACTTTATCTCCAACATATAATACAGTAGACGCTGCGGATACATTTCATCTCAACAGCCTCAAGCACTATACTCAGTCATACGACCAGACTACAACTGCCCTGGTGACCATGGCAACCAGCTAAATTTCTAAGTTTCTAAGAGTCTGGCTTTCCTGTGATCTACGTAGACTGTTAAAACAACCACGGATATGTGTCATTAATCACTGATGGAAATCTTTACTCAATCAAGACTTTTAAATAATGCATTTAAGGTTGGCCAATCAGATGAGAGAAGCATTATCTCTCAAGCGTCGTTTCGCTCTGAGTGTGAGGAATTGCCGTCATTAAGAAAAGTGAAAATATCATGTGCACTTATTCGTGGTTATTACAGTGTCTCATTTCTGTTCGTTTAAATTATTCAAACTGATTAAGAGATCTGTTCACTGTAAATAAAAAAAGTTTGCTATCGACTTTTTGGGGAGACTTACAAACTCAATGCATGGTTGAGAAATTATCTGTTTTCATTGTCATTGAGATTTAAAGCAGTATAAAGGTTTTATTGAATGCAACTTCAGTTTTCCTAATCAGAAAAAGCATATAAATTATTGTCAGAATCAAACAAAAACATGAGTAAAGCTGGGAAATGAAAAGGTGACACTCTAACACAGATGGTTGAGGGTTCAGATCAACGTGTAATCTGTTTAACGCATCGATAACTTTAACCATCCAGTGCAGAGAAATCACAGAATTGTCCATTCTGCCTAGTTGTCAAGACTGCTGGTAAGACACCTAACAAACCATAAAACCCTGGCTTTGGATACCAATCAATCAAAATAATTTATATAGCGACTACTATCCAAGGTTTAAGCAATCTTCAATCGTGCTTAGAGTCACGAAACAGCCGCTATATACAGTATGTGTTGGCATAATTAGTGTGTTAATTTGACTAGTTTGTTTCTACTGCAACAACACTAGCTGCTAGTGCAAATATTTCTAATGCATCAAAATTAAATGTTCTGAGGTGTTAATCCAAGCAATATCTTCTCCAGAGGCAGTCAAGGTATCTACATCCTGAAGGACTGGGTCTTCAGTAGGAACTGGTTAAAATAGACACATTTTTAGTTTTAATTTGACAGATATCTAAACTGTTATTTTGGGTTTCCTATTAGTCTGTCTGTGAAGAAGATCCTGCCAGAATGAAAAAGTCAGGCCTGTTCAACTTCAAAATAGTTTCTTTAACCTGAGTGGTAACTAATGATAAAATAATCATGATTTTTCACTAATTACAATTTGATAGGTGAAGAAAAACTCTTGTATATGGTTTGCCATTTACCATCTATTCCTGATATTGTCATATCAGGTTCCCGTTTTCTGGAATTTTGCCAACTAATTCCTTCCTGTTTCATATTTATTTTCACTTTCACAGGTTGCTTTTCTATCGATGGTGTTGCTCATCTTGTTGTGTGTTGTCATCATTATACGTATTGGAACAATTGATATGTAAGTATTTGTGTGGGCTAAACCTCTCTAATATAAAAATTCACAGTAGATATTGCAGACAGACTAGATCAGAAATTTGCATTTAATAAAAAAAGAAGAAGAGATATATTCTGTGATGAAATGACTTGAATTGTTCAAATATACTGCAACAATGTATCGAAAATCACATGATCTGATATTTCCAAGTCTGATGTACTATTATGCACCTGGCAACAGCAAAGTGATTGAGTGACATCACAATGACATATAGCTCTCAAGAAGTCTTTGTCAATCTTAATCATTTATACATTATCGTTGTAAGAAGAAAGCTCAAAATAGTAGAAATTGTGTTTCAGTCCTAATTTTGTTCTACTTTTTCCTTCAATTTTACCTACTTTTGTCTAATTTTTTCTAAAGTTAAATTTTTATGTTTGTCCTACTATTTCATAAGGCTGTTCGGGACAGTCACCGACTGTGCTTGAAAAACTCATGAGATGAGTTATCATCCGATTTCAAAATTCTTGACAACAGAACTAGAAGTCACAGAACATTTATCTTCATGAATGGTCTTTAGCTGT
Organism: Apostichopus japonicus; assembly: GCF_037975245.1. Taxonomy (NCBI): domain Eukaryota; kingdom Metazoa; phylum Echinodermata; class Holothuroidea; order Aspidochirotida; family Stichopodidae; genus Apostichopus; species Apostichopus japonicus. The sequence goes on along the minus strand of NC_092578.1, from coordinate 19,319,717 downwards.
TTCTCTCTGTTCCTGTGATAATTATAGAAAGGTGTTTGAGGAAGAATATCAGATGGCCTTTAAAAACTTAAGATAAAATCTTCATATTTAAGCCTCCTTCAAAATTTCTTTGTTTACAGAGAAGTCGAACCAGGGGACTGGAATTTTGCAAATATTAACGCCATTGAATCTGTCAGTATTCTAACATTTGGTAAGTTCATATTCAGGAGCTCTTCTATACGGCAGTTAAACAAATTAAAGCAAACATTTACATCATATGTCCGAGAATACTAAGTAAGATATGTGAACAAGATGTCACCACACTTGCTATTCACTAGTATGAGAAGGAAATGGGATCTTAGGCAATTTTGAACTCCTTGTAATTTTCTAGCTTAATTCTTACAATACCTGTATATATACAGATGTCTAAAAGATAGGCATGCATGGATGCATTCTCTATGTCAGAGTCATGCAAGAGTGCGTTTGTTCATTGGAGACGAAATTTCAATGATTTTTTTGATGGTATAGTTAGTGTCGTAAGCCTCATCACAGGAATGAATGATGATCATCAATATCTTGCTACCAGTTGAAAGTTGCTTTTCTTGTAAAACTGTACAGTATATGCATCATTACACATTATTCAGGATTTGGATCAAGGCACGTAATTGTTCATTTTTGAACGCGTATATCAAATACCTTGCACAAGTTTAGAGATTAACTTCTACTTCTTTTGGAAGAAATGATGGGCATTGTTTTTTATCTGTTTGTTCTTTTTGACAGCATTTGTTTGTCATCACAATGCATTTCTAATCTTTGCATCTTTGGAGACTCCTACTCAAACCATGTGGAAAAAAGTGACCCACTATGCTGTTGTCATGGCAACAATATTCCTGCTGATTGTAGGTGTTACCGGTTACATCACTTTCAAGCATTTCACTCAAGGTAATTTTAAAAATTAGGTCAGGTAAACTTGATTTCAGTTTGGGTGATTGAATCATTTAATTTTATATCCATGTTAAAACCCTTAATTAAGCTGAATTTTGAAGTGTTTTTGTCTTTCCTGGGCAACGGTGTGGATTTTATAAAACGTCTAATAATAATATATCTGGATTGTTAGATATAGTCCAGATAAATTGGTAATAGATTTGATGGAAATACTGTCTTCATGGTTGTTTGGCCATCTAGCACAGAAGCATAGATTGTCCAGATAGTGACTTCAACCATTCTGATCTTACTTTAACATTGAGCTTGGCAGTTCCATTGTCATGCAGGTACCCTTCAATTGTCAAATACATATTTAGTGTTGCTTTACATGAATTCAATACATATTCAGTGTCTTCTTTACATAAAATTCAATACATTTTTTAGTGCTGCTTAACATAAATTCAATACATATTTAGTGTTGCTTTGCATAAATTCGATACATATGCAGTGTTGCTTAACATAAATTAAGTACATATTCAGTGTTGCTTTACATAAATTCAATACATATTTAGTGTTGCTTAACATAAATTCAATACATATTCTGTTTCTTCTTTACATAAAATTCAATACTCTTTTAGTGTTGCTTGACATTAATTCAATACATATTCAGTGTCTTCTTTACATAAATTCAATACATATTTAGTGTTGCTGAACATAAATTCAATACCTATTTAGTGTTGCTTTACATAAATTCAATACATAATCAGTGTTGCTTTACATAAATTTGATACATATGCAGTGTTGCTTTACATAAATTCAATACATATTCAGTGTTGGTTTACATATTCAGTGCTTCTTTACATAGTGTCATCTGTGTCTTCTTCTTCTTCATATCCAGGTGACTTGCTACAAAATTACTGCTACACTGATGATCTCGTGAACATTGCAAGAGTAGCGTTTGCTATTACAATCATGTGCACATACCCATTGGAATGTTTGGTCTGTAGGGAGGTATGTATCTGACATCTGTTGGAGTGAAACATTCACACAATTGTAGAAGATAATATGAGGGGGAGGCAGGGGTGGGTTTTAGGGAAACGGAGGAGGGGAGACAGGGGTGGGGGTCAGAGTGTTCTAAGTCCTAGATTTTCAGTCAAAGATATCCTTCTTCTCTTCTAGGTCACAAATGATCACTTTTAAGTTTATCCCACCCACTTTACCGCCCTTCTACTTCTCATTTCTTATAAACACCCTCTTTCCTCCCATAGTTAATATGACCCACAAAAGGTTTCAGTAAATACCAGTCGACTAAAGCTTAAGACCCCTGGGCAATTGTTACCCCCTCCTTGAAATTTATCCAAAACAACAATTGCTCACCACATCTACTGTTATATATATGTTTTTTTCACTGAAGGATTCCCTCATTGGGTATTCACATCCCCCCCCCCCCTTCACCGTGTCATATCAGGCTTGGGTTTTCCATCACCACCATCAATTGTATCTTAACCCAGTTGACAAATAACCTAATAGAAAAGTATGAATGTTTGAATGAATTGTGTCAACTTATGATTTTATCAAACAGCAACCAAAGTAAATAGATCAATGCTGATAGCAAACTTGTTTGTAGTTATTCTTATCTTATCTACAAAAGATTAATTTTAATTAAAATGTGAATTGCTCTATTTTAGATGATTTTCAATAGCAGCGACCCATTTTACTGTTTTTTTTCGCAGGTAGTGGAAAATTTCATTGTCCGCCATGGATGGGTAGGTTCCGAGCCCACGTTAGAACGCCACCTGATCAATACATTAATAATTGTTGGTATAGCACTCGGTGTTTCCATGAGTACGGAGTGTCTAGGACTGGTGTTAATCCTGAATGTAAGTATGTCATTTATTTTCTTGGCCTTAAGCATTGCTCTAGTAAACATTTACAATCGTTCAATCCTAAGATCTGTAAATAGTTACTTTAGCAACCTTGGTGTATGACATATTTTTGTTTGTTAGGTAAATTCGATGACGGCATGGTGTCCAAACTAAAGACTGAAAAATCCCATGCTGCATTCATGCTGGAATGATTAATATAAAACCTACAGAGATGACTATCTCAGCAACTAGCTGAATTTGCTTGCTTATTGTGTCTATATTGTGTGCAGTGCATATGGTTTGGAACCACACGTGCATGAAAGGTAATGTCCTATGGAGCCATGCAGGCTGCAGGATGCTGCAGCCACATCAGAGTCCTTCTTGACATCGTGTCTTTAATGACCAACACGTGCATGAAAGGTTATGTCCTATGCAGTCAGGCTGCAGGATGCTGCAGAGTCCTTCTTGACATAGTGTCATTAATGACCGGCATTGTGGAGAATCAGATAAACTAACTGAAATCTTGTGAATCACTTTTCTGCTTAGAGTTAATAATATTTTTCTTTTGGTATAATTAGGGTATCTTTGGTGCGATCCCTCTCATCATGATCCTACCGGCTGCGTGCTACATCCGATGGGAAGGAGGGAAATGGTACGGTTGGCAGAAGCTTCCAGCCATCTGCCTCCTGGTGGTTGGCATTGCAGTAGTCATATCCGGTATCATAACAATCTTTGTGGACCACACGGTGGCAGAATGCAAGACCGGAGAGGCCTTTGATTACTGTAATGAGACTAACATCCAACTAGACAGGCAACTGTCTTCATGAATGGTACTTAATCGTCACCAGGAACCCCAGTGTAGAGGATCCACCTCCCCCCCACTCTCCCCCTTCCTCATGTTACACCTTAGACGGACCATACTGCTGAGGTCGTAGAAATTAAATTTAATTTGTTTTTAAGAGAGCAATGGTCAAACTGTCATGTCATAATCAGCTTGAATTAAAAGGTCATCAAAATTGTAGGCAAATATGCTAGAATGTTAAATAATGGTCACACTTATACTGCTGCTTCATCAAGTAGGTTTTTTGCATCCAATAAAAGCATTTATATTAATTGGTATTAATTGATGCAGTATATCTGTCTGATTTACTCAGTCTGGGAAGAATAGTATGGTGGAGGTTCAGAACCAACAGGACACACTTTGATGATTTTAGCAGAGATTTTAACATTTTTATAAGTCCCAATCTGTGTTTATCAGTTGAACAAACAAATAAAGATGGTTTTGGTAGTAGATTGATTTGGTATGGTAACAATCAATACACAGCATACAGTGTTCAACAGACAGAGGTTAAGTTGACAAAAGTTTATCCAAAAATGGAAGTATTACTTTAATCTGGTCTTACAACAAAACAAGATAAAAACTTTTTTGCAGAGAGAGAGAGAGGGGGAAGTGGGAGGGGAGTGGAGGGGGAGGGGTGATGAGACCATGCAGCTTGTGAGGGAAAACATATTTGCCAATCTAAATAATTAGTTTATTGGCTTTTGAAAGTAACAGATAAAGAGAGGATTTATAAAGAGATAAATATATTTATAGAGAGATTGAGTAAAGTGGAGGAGAGTGTCCAAGAGTGCAGGAGCATTATAGATATATATAGATGATGAAGAATATTAATTTGTAATTAATATATCCAATATGTAAAACCTCTGGTGAATACATTGAAACCAATTCCCAAATGTTTTACAGCTATGCTACAAATTTAAAATTACCTTCTTTTCACCAATAACCGGAGGCGGTGGACATTTGAGGGTATTACAGTGGTTTGATGGTTCTATGTTTCAGGATGATGCTCAGATGGTCAAATGACTCATCTAGAGACAATGATATCTTGAAGATAAATGAAGTCTCATTATTCATCCGTAAGTAAAGAGAGATTTATGGAAATTCAATATGGGCTATGAAATTAGTAAATGATCTGTGTTGACTTTACATATATATAGCTGCAATTAATCTCAGCTTAGGTTCAAGCTGTTTTCAACAAACAGAAGGCTAAACAGGGATATTGAAATTATCCAGGGCTTTATAGTAAACAAATTTGGGGATATTGCTGTGACAGTACATAAAATCTGGAGAGATTCACTGAATTTAGCAACGTTAATCATGTGTAAAGTTAGCAAAATGAAACATTCCAACAACAAAAATAGTTCCTTTCCTGTTGTGTGCAATAGCATTAACTGCCATTTGTCATTGTGTGTCAAAGTTATAATTTATATTTGTTTGCAAGATATTTATCGTTGTGATTGCATAGTTGTTTCATAACAAGTTATTTATTTGTTTATTATTTGCATATTCATAAGGTTTAAAGGAAAGACAACAGTACCTTAGTATCATGTCATGATTGTTGTTCTTACCATTTTTTAATTGTTATTTAATGATTTAGTTTGCATACTTAGTACTGTATCACATGTTGATGTGAGTTCTCAAATACTGTAGAAACAATGTATAGGAGTTATGGTATCAAGGCTGGTCAGAACCCTCAATTGACCATAGCCAGCTAAGGTCATTTTAGGTCAACAGAGGTCAAAATCTGAAGCCTTGTAAACACTGTAAGTACAGAACTAAAGCTTTTACCTTAATTGATATGTGCTACATGGATCAACCTCATTGAGTAGAAGTACCCGGATGTTTTCTGTGGAGGTTAATGGTCATTTTAGGTCAACCAGAGGTCAAACTGAAAACCTTGTTAACACCAAACAGGAAAACTCGAATTTATTTGATAATTGGTATGGGGGGCAGGTGTGGGGAGGGTGGGGAGGGGACAAAAGTCCTGTCAATGAACTGATTTTGCATGATTAAGTATAAGCTGTATTAAAGTATACATTAACCAGTAAAGCATATTTGAAGCAACTGTTGTTATCCTTCTCTAACAAGTCTTTGCCCCCCCCTCCCTTACAAGGGGTACTAAACTCATCTCTCTGATTCAGTGGATCTAAATGGAGTTGATATTTTTGCAGTTCTAATTGGATGTATTTTGTGTATATGCATAATATATTGAATTTTTTGTATGGATGTTTCCTGTCTTTTACTGGAGGACTAGAACAAGGAAAGCAGAAGTTGGAATTGAACCTGGGACCTTGTGATGCAAAAAAAATTTTTTTTTTACCACTAGACCATTAGGTGAGACTCTGATGTAGGCTGCTTTTTAAATATTTAAAGATCCAATTGTTTGGACTTGTGTTTTTTTAAAACATTTCCTCCCCTGATCCTTGTCGGGGGGGGGGGGAGGTGCAGACTCATCTAGTCCACTTGGGAACCTTGTCAGGGAGAGGGGTGCCGCGGAGCTCACCTTGTCTGCTTGGAACCTTGTCTGGGGGGGGGGTTCTGCGATACTCACCTTGTCTGCTTGGGAACCTTGTCAGGGGGAGGGGTGCCGCAAAACCTACCTAGTCCGCTTGCCACCCTGTCCACTTTACATCAGGGGAAGGGGACATCGGCACCTACCCTGACCACTTGGAAACCTTGTCAGGAAGGGGTATATCCTTTTACAGTGATTATTCACCCAAGATCAAAACCAAGCCAGGGCTTGAACCACTGATCAGAAACTTCTAATCAACAGAACTACCCATTACACCATTTTGGTTCCCAATGAAATAAACTTTGTTTCTTACCTTTATACTTCCACCTGCTCCAAAGAACAGAAAATTAAAAGGCTCCAGCTGGACTTGAACCGCAGACATAGAGTTTGTCTGACTCTCTCCAGTCCAGAGCACTACCAACTGCGCCACAGTAACTGTTAAGCAATACTGCTCGTTTCTAATATTTCAACCTCAGAATGGAGGAGAAAAAGAGCAGAAAATAAAAAATGATCTCTCTGGTGTTTGAACCCTAGACATGGAGTTTGTCTGACTCTCTCCAGTCCAGAGCACTACCAACTGAGCCACAGTAACTGTTGAGAAATATTGCTCGTTTCTAATATTTCAACTTCAGAATGGAAGGAGGAAAGGAGCAGAAAATAAAAAATGGGTCTCTCTTGTGTTTGAACCCTAGAAATGGAGTTTATCTGACTCTCTTGGTAACAGAGCACTACCAACTGCGCCACAGTAACTGTTGAGAAATAATGCTCGTTTCTAATATTTAAACTTCAGAATGGAAGGAGGAAAAGAGCAGAAAATTAAAAATGATCTCACTGGTGTTTGAACCCTAGACATGGAGTTTGTCTGACTCTCTCCAGTCCAGAGCACTACCAACTGCGCCACAGTAACTGTAGAGAAATAAAGCTTGTTTTTAATATTTCAACTTCAGAATGGAAGAAGGAAAAGAGCAGAAAATTAAAAATGCTCTCTCTGGTGTTTGAACCCTAGACATGGAGTTTGTCTGACTCTCTCCAGTCCAGAGCACTACCAACTGCGCCACAGTAACTGTTGAGAAATATTGCTCGTTTCTAATATTTAAACTTCAGAATGGAAGGAGGAAAAGAGCAGAAAATTAAAAAATGATCTCACTGGTGTTTGAACCCTAGACATGGAGTTTGTCTAACTCTCTCAGTTACAGAGCACTACCAACTGCGCCACAGTAACTGTTGAGAAATATTGCTTGTTTCTAATATTTAAACTTCAGAATGGAAGGAGGAAAAGAGCAGAAAATAAAAAATGATCTCTCTGGTGTTTGAACCCTAGACATGGAGTTTGTCTGACTCTCTCCAGTCCAGAGCACTACCAACTGCGCCACAGTAACTGTTGAGAAATATTGCTTGTTTCTAATATTTCAACTTCAGAATGGAAGGAGGAAATTAGCATAATGCCGCCTCAGGTTTGCACCTTAGACAAGGAGTTTGTTGTATTCTTTCAGTTACAAGCTTAATGAGTACAAGAAATCTTCTGTTTTTCATGGAGGGAAAGATCATTTGAGTTCAAATTCTGAAAGAAAACCCAATAAATTCAAAAGCAAATTTGGATGAATTTCATGCTAATTAATGTGGATCCAACTTCATAAGTAAAAGCAATCCTGTTGATTTTCATTGAGTTCAAAGGTCATAGGAGGTCACCATTGGTCAAATTCTGACTTTATAACTTCTTACTTGGAATTGTGCACCTTATTAAGTACTAGAACCTTGTGTGGACAGTTTACATTCAATTGTTTGCATATAGAGTAAAGCATCGCTAGGCCTCTTGTTTAAGGGGAATAAGGGGTAAATTAAGGTGTAAATTAAATGATTCCCTGAAGTTATAATATATGAAGTGATAAGAGGTAACTTTTGAAAGCTTTCTCCTGTTTATCTCATTTACAGAGTGGGAATATTTGCATTCTAGTATGCCACTTACAAGTAGTGCATGTATACATATTGTGCATGTTGCCTTGAAGGTTCTCTTCAATACTCCTTGATCGTTAAGTTACCAGCCAAAAAAAATGTGATGTTTGTTTGCTTCCTTGTTGGTTTCTCAGAATATGGATGTTAAACGAAACATCACAGACAGACAGCCCTACATTCAGAAGGTCAAAATGTATTTGCTATCTTCCTATGATATTTCCATGGTTACTCTTTCCTTGCAGCCCCAAAAAGTATTGCTGTACCAAAATGTATCAGTTATATTCTATCAGGGCAAGTTAACAAATGTAGGTCAAGTTCAAAATTGTAGGCCGTTTGCAGTCCTTTAGTAACATTTTCATAAACCGATCGTTATCATAGCCTCAATAGCCCAAAATGAAATGTTTGCTGCAACCATTTGAAATTTGATTCTTTGATTGTATTTTATTTTATATCATAAGCATTCCTTTCTTATTTATAGGGTTGTGTTGTTTGTATTCACCAAGCAGTGAATATTATAGATGCATTATGTGAGCTTTATGCAATCAGTTTGTAGACTTTTCGTATAGTAACAAGATAAACAGGTATTATATTTAGAAGTCTGTATTTAAATTTTAGTGCTTTTAAGTAAAGTTGTGAAATTGTAAAACAAGACCTGGATTTTTGTGTTCTTTCTACATGACAATTTTCACCCTTCCTGCCCCCTTCCATTTCCATTACCATTACATAGCCTACCCTTCCCCATTCCATCTTCCTCCCCAATGATGACAGAAACAATTAAATAATGTGATAAAAATTTATATTATCAATTCTCCTCACCCAAAGGTATTTACATAATTTCCAAACAAAATCTAGACTAACATGTACAAAAATCTTAACAATTGTTGTCCAAAATTGAACAGCAGCAATTAAAATGATGAATGCAGTAGTGAAACAGTAACAAATAATCTCCCCGGCTCCAGGCCCCCCCCCCACCCCAAAAAAATTAACTTCTAGAGTTAATATTGATGAATCAACAGGCTAATAAACCAGCTTTTTTGGGGGGGCATTTATTTTGTTTCTCATTGGAAGCACAACTTCAATGATATAAGGTACCTCCCTTGCCCATGGGGGGCATATAGAGGGCCTAAGAGGTAACATCCCTTGCCCATATCATCCTCTTGGCTGATGACAACGACTGGACTTTTTGAACCAATTTCACGTCAATTCTTGAAAAAATCAAACAATTTTGCAAACTAAAAAAAAAAAAAAAAAGACAGAACTGTTAGAATCCAGTGGAATCATTAATTATTTACCAATGAATGAGTTATTCCCTAACAAATATAAAACTGATTAAAAATCCTTGAGAATCCTCAATGGTCATTGGCAAATTGACCAAAACTTGTCAACCAATCTTAAGAAGCTACACCAACCTGGCATATAAAGAAATCCTTAAAGGAACAAACTTGGCAATAACCATCTTTCTGTGAGAAGGATTGCAAGTTCCTTGATCAATGAAGGAAAATAAAACATTTCACCTTTTCTTTCCGGGTAGATGATTGGCAAAATACTCCAAACTACATCTTTTTAAATCCACTTTGGGTTACAATTGTTGTTTTCTATTAAACAACTGTAATATGATATATAGAAAGGATACGCATGTGGGTTGCATGTCTCGGATATTGTAAAAGAAATGTTACACACCAGGGTTAATCGTCACTCTTAGGCGATTCATAGGAATTTATCTTTTGTTTGCAGTTAAAATAGTAGTGAACAAATGCCCACTAAGAATATTAAAACTTTAGATATTTAAAAAGATGGATAACATGAAAATAATACTTAATTTACTTAATTATAATAAATTTTGCATGAAAAGCAGTTCCATCCCATTCAGTTTATAACACATCTCTCTAAGGTTACTCTGCACATGATGAAATAAATTGACTATCTTTGTTTATCAGATGCAGGGTTAAATGTAAAACTTTTATAAAAACCATGTAACAATGATTGCAAGTGAACGATATAAATTCCTTTCCATATATAAAATAACATGAAGTTATCCTTCAGTGCCAATGTTGCAAAATATTCAGGTTGGAAAGTGCAAATCCATCGAGGCTAAACTCTCCACTTTGGATGACAATCCATTTGACACTTTTAGCTCATTTCGGATTGAAACACGGCATAAAACTTGTTTATATTTTGCACATGTAATTAAAACTTCGAGCATGAAGTATTTGCAACCCTGAAATATAATCATATATATGTAAGTAAAGTATTTCTTAGTTACCATAGCAACTGCACATTGTTTGCATCCATGTGTCTTGTTGCATCTCAGACGACGTAAAAAACAAACTTTGTTACGACGGCTTTGAAGAGGGTTGATATTTGGTTTTCAATACGTTCATTATCGCATCCATCATGGCATTGATATGCTCGTGAGCTTTAAACAGTTCATTTGGGGACACAGATCTCAGCTCGTCACTTAAGCCATTGCTGAGCTTCTCAAGCTGTTCGACTAATTTCACTTTCTTTGGTTCGGAAGATTCCGGCGCTGTATCATCGTCATGGCGTTTCCTCTTCAAACTTAAGCTGGAGGACTCACCATCTTCCTTTCCTGCTGAAAAGAGAAAATAAAATGAACCTGAAGTATACCTGTGATATACATCTATGATATACAACCAAGTTATGAATAAAGCCTCTACCAGACAATGTAAAGTAAAACGCTTAAAGTAACGGCATCAACCTTACTGCCTTTTTCCAATAACTGGTATCTGTGTTGAACATATCTTTATTGTAAAAGCTCAGCAATTCTGGAATCATTTCAGAGTGATGATGAAAAACCTACCGAGCCTACTTTAAGGGTTATATCAGATTCACACCCAAATTTTCATGCTAGAAATTCAAATAATGGTCACTTATGTTAAAACTTGGATTTTATTGAGAGTTCAATATTTCCAGCTGTTCTTTGTTATATCAAACAATACCTTCCTAATGAACTGTACTTTTCTATGAGATTTTATAATTTATGACATATGAGATTATGAGAAGTGTAAAAACATTATCCAAACTTAGCAGGTTAAGAGAAGATACCAATTCAAAAGAAGTAAAGATGATAATATCTTTTTATCTTCTGTATACCTGATGTACTGGGTTGGTTCTCTGCTTCCTTGCTTCCCTTGTCAGCAGTATTGTCTGTTTGGTTCTTGGACTGAAGCCTCTGTAAGTATTGACCGAGGACCCACTTGAGGTGACTCACTTTAGGCGATCTGATCGGCAATGACTGAACCTCCGATGGGGTGAGAGCAGACAACTGGCCGATGGTAAATATATTCCTGGCGCGGACCAATTGGCCCAGACCTCTGGACCACATCGAAGACGTCAGCTGAGGTAGAATCTCTTCAACGGGCGCTTGGCAGTCTTGCAGCTTTGGGAAAACACTCTCCTGTGATTCGCTGTCTTCTTCGTCTAAAGAACTGTCCAATTGGCTACAGGAGTTACCCTGAGTTGGTGGCGTTGAAGTATGCGACTGGAGACGATGATGAAATTTCGACTGTGAATGGTTAAAAAGTAATGATTTCTGTAAAAGTACACAGATTAGGAATAAAAGAAGTCCCTTTCAGCCTGCAGTAACAAGGGAAACACCAGTCCTCCCCCCTCCTCCCCTCCTCCCCCCCCCCGAAAAAAAATAGATGTTTAGATGTCAAATGGTGTTTTCTGAGAGACTATAAATTAGGACCAAATGCAAGGTTGTGATCACAAATATTTTTGTTGAAAAAGTGGTATACATCTGGAGGGGTTGTCAAATTCTTCCTCAGCTGAATTTAAAAATCCTCAGACTGAACCATTTTCTCCCAACTGAGAGTGGGGGCATTGGGGAGGGGCACGGCTCACACCAATATATATTACATTAGTAATGCTGTGATGCTTACCGCATGCTTCGGTCTTGGCGATCTAGACTTTCTCCCAACCAAGTGTCTGGAGCTGCCAGTGGTCTTTACAATATTATCATCAGCTGCTTTGGAAGGAGTTGTTATAAACTGTAAAACCAAGAAAAAAAAAACATTTAAAGTTAAACTAAAAGCAATTAGATCATTTAAAACATGACATCTCTTTCTTCTAGGATGAATGCATTTCTGTTACATTATCTGAAGCTTGGAAGGGGCAAAAATGTCTTGATGATCTGAATTTCTTTTTGCAAATTCTAACAGAATGTTGTCAACTTTTTGTATAGTTTCCTAAGAATGGCTTAAACTGGCTCTTGTGAATCTATAAGATTGGTGATACCTCTTCCACATTTTGTGATATTGCGTGGCAAATCTGTTTATGATTACTTACTTTAGAGTGAACATTTAGTACTCTTGAAGGGGTGGTGGTAACCAGGGGCGATGGCATTAATTTGGAGCTTGTCCTTGAGGAACAGGATGAATCGCTTGAGTGTCTCCTCTTCTCTGAACGGCTTGGAGTACAGTTCTCAATCTCCTTCGTACTGACCTTCTCCGAAAATTTGACCCGACGATTCTAGAATAAATGATAAAGAAATACAGAAAATATGACCCGAGGATTCTAGAGTAAATGATAAAGAAATACATGCTATCATTAACACAGTGATGAGCCTGGGGTAAAAAAAAAATCACAGAACTTTGAAAAAATTGCGGTATAGGCTCCAGTTTGCGTATGCTACAGTGTGTTAGGATAATAGTTTTTGTCCCCGAGGTAGAAAAGAAATCACGGATATTCCGCGAATTCGCGGAAAAAGCTCATGCCTGTTAACACTAAGTAACTTGTTTTTTTCTAGTTTTACAAAAATTTGAAGAGGTGGCAGCAATAAATGTCTGACTTGGTACAGTTAATAGTTTCAATCGCTAAATGATTTGTGACCAATGTTGTAAAATCCTGGAAAGATATTTTTCCTTGGTTACATTTACCGTTGGCTTCCATCGATGCTGTTGATTGGATTTTCCAGCCACAGAACTTTTTCTAATACATAGATATCTATTTCTGGACTGTCTTAAGGACAAGCACATCTATATTTCTACGTATTTTCTAATTTATAGTTTGAGATTACTTGTAGGATTGTAGGAGTTCCATGTAGGATTGCCCGCCACCAGAGTATCCCTCCAAAATTTGTCTGAATAATCTCATCTGCTGGCATTCTGAGGGAGTACTGTAACACCTTACTAACCTTATTGGTTGGTGACGGCGAATTGCTTCCACCATCCTCCCTCTTCTTGAGAATTCCTCCACTCGGTGATGCGGTGGGTGAGTAAACTCCTGGAATACCAAGCACCTCAGGGGAACCATGACTGGATGATGTGACCTTGGCAGTTGCTACTGGTGAACTGTAAAGTATGGGGGCAAATTTCACCGGTATTACTGGTGAGGCAGGTTGCGACTTTGCAGCATCGGTATCTTCCCCTGTTAGGTACTGCTGCATCCCAGCATGCCTTGTACTTCCTTGACTACCACTATCCAAGTCGTCAACGTTTGACTTTAAGCTTGTAGGACTATAACTACTATGAATTATCTCTTCGCCACAATCTTCTTCATTGGTCAACCCCGTTTTTACGATAACATTTTCAATAACTTTTTCACTTTTGGGGATATTTTCTTCAGACACTATTGGCAGTGATTCAGGTTCTGCATTAACTTCAGCTGTTTTCTCATTTTCCTCGGAATCTTCCGCGCTATCACTTTGAAAGAGATCCACACTAGAACCGGAATCCTGTACCCCTGCTTCTGAAGTAGTCGTACTGTTACTAGTAGGAACGTGTTCTTGAGCACTGTTAGTTTCCATGGTAACCACAACATCCTCTCCCTGAATAGTGACAGCATTGCAATCTTCTCTTGTAAGACTACAGTCTGCATCAATCGATTTGGCTTCTTCCAACTCTCCGCTCTCCAAGGTAACATTATCCATAGGCTCACCGTCATAACTGAGTTTAACCAGATCATCAAAGGAATCGTTGAGTGTCGCAACCGCCGACGTTACACTCTTATTTTGGCTAGAGTTTTTCCTCCTTATGGATTTCCTCTGTTTTGGCGAGATTCTTTTCAGATGACCAGCCTTGGACCTCAGTCTTGTGTGTATGGGTCCTAGTAACCCTTTACTCCTTAGCAACTTGGGGCTACGTTTGGGTGATCTCCTCCTCGTGACAAATCCATGGAATGAAGTCGATTTTGGAGACACTTGCTTTGCCTTCAAGAACTTTTCGCATAGATTTCTCCTAATTTTGGGCGACACACTTCGATTTAACCTCCTACGCCTTCTTGAATTACTTTCCTTTTGAGAATTCCTGTCTACTGACCTACTTGTCGAAACTCGAGTTTGGACAGCCGGTAGGGATTCCTGGCTATGACTCTTTCTCTCAGAGTCTACAGAAGCCTCGTTATTGATAATCTCTTGCTCCGTATTAACATCAACGGCATTCTTTCGCAGATGTGTGAGTGGTATGTCATCTTCAGAATCGGAACTTCTCTCTTCGGCAACCATTTCTTCTTTCCAATTGACACTGTTGTTTTTATTCTTTGGCAAACTCTCCACTTCTTTCTCATCTACAACTTCTTTCACATTCCTGGAAGTATTATTTTCTCCATCTTCTACATTCATCTCTTTCTCTAGTCTTCCTGCCTCTTGCTTAGGTTTGTGTCCTCTTTTCTTTTTATTTCGGAGACCTTGTATCGTACCCTGCTTGGATATTTTCATTCCAGAGTTTCCTGAATCCTGTTTTTTCATTTCTGCTTTGTCAGTGACAGGCTGTTCTTTCATCTCCCCGTCTGCGAGATCCTCTGACCTTTGACCTTCATTGCCGTTATCCTCCACACCCTGATCACTGGTAAGATTGCCTTCAGCGTTCCCTCCGGTTTCTTGAGACTGTGTGTCGCATAAATCAATCACCTCTGTGACTTGATTCTTCTTCTTTCTTCCTCTCCTGCCCAGCATTTTCCTCCCTTTCTTCTCATCTGCGAGAGGAGCCTCCTTTGAAACATCTGGCTCTACTTCTTCCACCGCTCCCACTTGATTCCCTTTCCCGATCCCACGTTCCTCTTTTTCAATATCAACCTCTTTTTCTATATCAACATCTTTCTCACTTTCAGGTCTATCGTTGATCTTCTCTACTGCTTCCTGAGATTCACTTTCACCCCCCTGGACTTTGCTCAGTCCCTCTCTCTCCTCATCGCCTAAACCTCTCTCTGAAACTTCAATGTCTTCAGCTGCGTCCATAGGAAATAGCTCTTGGGTTGGTTCCCAAACTTTGCTGACCGGCACTTCATCCTGTTCTGGTTCGCATTCTTTCATTTCCTTCGTCCCTCCGTCTGTCTGAGTCTCCCTTTCATCATCTTTATTCTTCTCTTTCTCTTCCAGTTGCATCTCCTCTTCATCCACTGGCCTCTTCTCCTCCTCCACATTTTCTTCACTCCCCATCTCTGATGTTTCCCCATCTCCCAACACCTTACCATCTTCTGTCATTTGCTCCTCATCTTGATGAAGCACAGACAGTAGTTTCTTTGGTGTCACAAAATCAGAGAACTCTTTTCTCTTTCTTTGCCGTTTACCTCGCCTCAACGGGGTCTTATTTTTCTCCTTGTCAACTCGTTCTGAATTTTCCTCCAGTCTTGTTGCTGGTTCCTGAGTGACGACAGCTTTCTCAGAATCCTCTGCATCAAAACTGCAGTCTAGTGGCTGAATACCGTCCAAATCTGCTTTATCGGAAATAGGATCGAATGGCAAGGGACTAACCAAAAGAGCTTTCACATTGACGTCCATCGGAGAGAAAGACTCCGTCTCGGGCGAATCACCACTGGGATCCTCAAATGAATGCCACTTCCGCACTTTTCCTCCGGAACGTAAGCTCCTACTTTGGATTTCCTCCGACTTGTACCTTCTGAATCTTGGGGTTTCATTCGGGGTCTGACTCCCTGTCGGACTGAGAGTGATAACGGGTGTGTTCTGTCCAGCTTTTCTCAGGTAATCTGTCTCTCCTTTGGGCTCCGTTTCCAATTTCGACAAGTCCAGTTTGTGAACCTTGATCAGCGGAGTAGAGATTTTGATATCGGGAGACACTTTGTTGTCGCAACAAGTTACATCGCTGAGATCTAAATCGTCTGCTACTTGGAAAGGAAAAGAGTTTCCCGTCGGCGTCGTTTGCGATGTCTCTAACGATTCATTTGTCGCTACTCCCGTGAGGTCAGAGGTCATCTCTGGGGTTGCCTCTAAGGGGTCCTTCAATGTTATCTCTGACATTTCGGCAGTCAGTGGCATTTCCTGATCAAACTGTGTTTCGGGAATAACGTCAGCATTCTCTACTTCCTCTGCATTTATTCCTTCTTCTAAGTCATCGTATTTTTCTAATATCTGTTCACCGTTTGCGGTAGTATCCGGATCTATTTTCTCTTCGTTAGACTCAACGATATTTAGATTGCTTTCTGCCCTCTCCTCTACCTTCTCTTCTTGACCATCAATCTGAGTCTCACCTACAACCGTGACTGACATCTGGGAAGGTTCCTTCTGATTGGTTCTGATGGTACTCTTGAGTGATTTGATCTTCTCGTTCATTTTAGCCACAAAGTCATCCGTGCTTCTATCCGTAATATGTTGTTTCTCCTTTTCCTGGACGTTATCTGCAAATTTGACTTTCTTTTTCCCGACGACCTCCACCGAGTCCCTGCTTGGGATCTTATAAGTGGGTACATCTTCGTCTGAAGTGACCTCTGATCTTTTAAGTGCAGCGAATGCATCCGTTAAAGAAGTGGTTTCCTTGGTTACATCCGCTATGCTCAAAGATGATCTTAAAGAAAGAAACAAAAAGGAACAAATTAAACTCTGGAAAATTCTACAAAAGCACATAATGAAGGATTCAGAAAACAAAAGACTGTATGCAAAGACTGTATGCAAAGGGGGGAAGGGGGAGAGGGTGGAAGGGGATGTAAGGTGGAAATGGGGAGAGGGGTAGATTTCCTTTAAGTTTAACAAAGGGTATATGGAACATGACATCTCTTACCGACAAACAACTTCAGACAACATAGTTGCAGTTGTTCAGAGAATGTCTGAGTGTCTTCAGACAACAAAGTCTCACCATTTTGAATAAACTTTGGAGTTTTCTTTCTTCCTTAAACAGAACTTAGAAAGTCAGCCAAGAGTCTTTTGCCCCCCTTGTACCCCTTTTCATACTTTGGTTCAAATTCTAAAACATGAAACTTCT
Source organism: Apostichopus japonicus (assembly GCF_037975245.1). Classification (NCBI taxonomy): domain Eukaryota; kingdom Metazoa; phylum Echinodermata; class Holothuroidea; order Aspidochirotida; family Stichopodidae; genus Apostichopus; species Apostichopus japonicus. Next base: position 19,302,467 of record NC_092578.1, on the reverse strand, counting down.
CCAAAAAGAAATTACCTTTCAGGTAACTGGCTTTCAGTGGAAGTCAGTTCAGAGAATGTCTGAGTGTCTTGTGACTGCTCCAAGTCGTTATAGAGAGCAGGAATTACTCGTTTAGATTGACGTATTTCTTTTTGGTGTTCTGTGAGTATTTGCTTCTTCTTTGGTGATGGAGAGATGAATACAAAATCCTGTAAAATCAAGAATACAAGATAAAATTAACTAAATATCCCTACTATCATGTTTCTACTTTCTAGTTTATTTCTAATCTTTCCCTATTTTACAATAACAGGGCCACTTCAGGCATACCTCTTTTTTCTTCATGAATCAGGCAACCTTACTGTCGTCTAGGGAATTCATTATGATTCCTTTTTGCCATGATTTCTAGTCTTTTATTTCCAGTGGTTGCCACCAAAGGTTCAATCACAGTGGTGGCTGGTCTTAGTTGTGCCCTTTTCTCTCCCACACTAAAAAATGATAGTGACCCAAATTTATCGGCCATGTTTAATACCTTGTCACATGACATAATAATCCAGCAATTGTCCATGAAACTTTGCTGTACTGCCTCCCTCCTCTCCCCCATCCCAGAAGTAACAGAACCCACTGTCTTAGTACCCACCTCTTCACCCTTACATACCCTTATCTCCCCCCATCCCCAACAGGATACTCAGCACACCTTGCCCGGTTTATTTGTGATAACTGAACAATAAATTTAAAGCCAATGGAAAATTATGGGCTGAAAATGTATACGAGAAATTTTGTTAAGATTGGTTAGAACATTAAATTGGTTAAACTTCAAAGAAAATTAAAAAGTAAAACAAAGGAAATTGGTTAAAACAGTAAATTGGTGAACAAGATATGACAATTTTTCTTTCATGCTATTGATATGCATATTAGGAGCAAACTTGTCACCCCATAGATATGTAAATCAATGAGTTGTTTTTAATCTTTACCTGGGTGCTCTCCTCTTCAATATTGAGTTTTCTCCGAGCAGGTATCTTTGCCTTAGCAGGAGATGGTTTATTGTTGACCTGCTGCGCTGCGGGCCTTGTCGGTGATTTGAATGGTGAAGAAGACACAAACAGCTGTCTGGCCTCGGCGGGACGTTGCAGGAAACTGCCGTGGATCTTTCGAGGTGAGGGACTCATGGATGATGGCAATAGATGTGATTGAGAGCCAATCTACCAGGGCAAACAAAATCACATTCAAATAAAGAAACAAGAAACAAGATGACATGTGGATACTGTTGCAGAATAATATTCAATTTCATTTACCATTTTTTGTTGTTGCCATTACCATGGCTTCCGATACTTTTGGAGACTTGCTACGACCTAAACGACCGACAACCTCTGAGCAATCTTCAAAAATCAATATCATTTGGTAATCTTGTCAAAGATTGAAACAGCACCACTATTAACATGAAGAAACAATGGACACTGTTACACAATACTATCGTTCAAATTCTCCTTCTAGCTAACAATGTCCATTTGATTGAACTTTGGAAGACTTCAAGACTTAAATGAATAGAATTCAAAAATCACAACTTATCAAAATTCGAACAGCATCACTAAAGACCAGTAAAGATTTTAAGGATATTATTTTAGTTCAGGGCAAAGCCTTTGCTTGCAGGAATGTTGGAATCATTTCTAAAAGGATTAACATTTAAAATATTCCAGACCGATACTTCTGCGAATGTTATAATATGACAAGTGGACAAGAAAATTGTTTGTTGACATTGGGAAAGCAGCCCCATAGTTATGTGGTTAAAATCCTTACAATGTGTGATGCACATAATATTTATGTAGATTGAAGTACATTCACATTTATGCTTAGTATAGGGTAGCATTCTATTTCTGTTAATGGCTTACATTCATGAGTTGTGCAATGGATATAGAGAGCTCAAAAGGTGCAAGACAGTTATACCAAATTAACGATCAAAAACAGGACTGTGACCAACAAGTTACATATCTTAAATATTCTTTTGTCTTTTATTAAACAATTATACATTATTAACAACATTGATCAGTTCTCCAGTGGCCAGTCAAGTATAATTTGAAAATTTTGAAAACAACTATAGTTCATGATGCCTCAATTATAGAGTTCTCCATGGAACCCACAAAACTTGATGAAAATGATAGCACTCTCGTAACGTTAACAAGAAACTAACTAAAAGTAGTTGTGGAAGCTAAACTATGTACCTCTGACACAGGCAAACAAGATTCATCTTCTGTGATGTCAATATCCGTCCAATCAGGTAGAGTCATGTCACTTTTCTCTTTCACTCTTTGTAAACAAATCCTAACAATTGGAAAGAGAAAAACAAACGTTAAACAGCATGGCACCAAATGTTACTTAGGCTACAACTACTTTCCTGTTTCCATTGAAACCAAAGCATCCAAAACAAAGACAAAATGTTGGCCAAAGCAAGCTATTTATGTATGACATATCAACACACAAGAAAAACCAAAAAACTTATTTATCGACACTGATTGCGATATTTCAAACTTGGATGATATCAAGTAATTTTCTATCACATAATCAAAGAAGCATCCATGGTGTCATCCATTTTGTTTATGACCTTTCAAATTTTATACATTTCATTAAAACATTCCAAACCGGCTACGTTTGACTTTTCAATTGTCGTCTTTTGTAACCCTCGCACATTCTTTACAATTATCAACTTACTTCATTCCATCGGAATAATTTAACAAAGTCGCTTTGGCAAACGTTGCATTCCAGAAGAGTAACGTGTGATTTCTGATGGACCTGTGTGGAGTGGTTAAGGTGGCTTCTAAAATCGGCTCAAAGAATTCCAGAGCCTCGGAGTCGTAAGGTCCTGGGTATCGAGACTGGATCGCCATCAATACCTCCTGCCAAAGTTTATCCAGTTTCGGCAGAAGGTTGTTTTTGTAAACATCGGTTGTAGGGAAGCTGGAAGGAAAGAAGCCACTATTGTTTAACAAATGAATAACTTTGGTGGACTAGGCCAGCTAAGAGGTGTCCAATAAATGCAAGTTGTTTTTGAACCTATTTTCTTTATGAAACATACTAACTTTAATATCAGTGGTCATAGTTGGTGAATGTTTTTTTTTGAGGGGCTGTCAATTAATTTGATGTCATGTCTAAATCTTCATTACATAACTAAACATTAGTTCACCTCTTAAACTGAATATTTGGTAACCACCGTATGACATGCCAGAATATATAAAGGTATGAAATATTCAAGCAGCTTGATAAAAGTCCACCTGTTTCAGGAGGTACATCAGTATTAATTTTTTTTTTTTTTTTTAGTTTGGTGCTCTAGGATGCCAAAGGTTGATTGGAAAGTACTACCTACCCATTGTTGTTGCCATAGAAACCACTCAGAGGCTTTGCTAGCTTTCCAATAAGTTGCTGAAGAAGGGACATCCTACTGATGTGGGAGAAGAGTGCTGTGATGGTGTGACAGCAGTTGGTAACAATAGAAGTCCATGATGCCAGATATGTCTGTTAAATTAACACAAAAGATATTTCAAACCGTATGTTGTTATTCCAAATTAAAGCAAACTGGTTTCCAAGGCATGTGGATGCACCAGAGCTAAATGCAGAAGATTCCATTATTTGATCAACCAATTGCATATAGCAGACAACATTACAACTTTGGATGAGTTTGGGGATCATAATATTTGTAGGTAAAGCAGATTTGGAAATAATGGAACAAAGAAATACTTGTAAGCAGCATGGATATGGAATGTATTAGTACTAACTGAAATAGGGCAATTAATTATTTTATTAACTTTAGGATTGATTTTAGAACTAAACAGACTTGTTTACTCCTTTCTGATATATAGTCTACATCTGTAAGAAAGGTAGACAATTAGTAATTCTGGAATATCCTGCGAAAATGTACGGATCTTACCTGATCAGATTTACCAAGAAATGATGTGGTTTCATCGCTTCTGTGCTTATGGAAAGCAATGATGACGTGACTCAGCAATTTTACAAGAGAAGATAAATTTCTGAGTGGCTTATGTTTTCTTTTGTTCCACTTGACAGTAGTAATGGGAGCTGTGAAAGTAAACAAAAACCAAAAGAATGAAAGAATATTTTGGGCAATATCGAAAATCCTGTGAAGCATTTTAATGAGAATATAAACAAATTTTCATATAATATTGTGGGCCTTTACCCTCTACTAAATGAAAAGGACTTTTAATAAAGTCAGATGCAAGGATCTGTTACCTTACTGTTAAAATTCTGAGCAATCAGACCCCAAAGTTTATTTCATGCTCATTCTTTAACTGTCTACTGGCAGAAAATTGCAAGTGCCTTTTCTTTTCCATCTGGCACATGGCAAAATCAACTTGCGCTTAGCCAGTAAATAGACCAAATTTATTTGTATAATATCGTAACTCAAATGTTATTACTGCTTAATGCCAATTCTGCTAAAAGGATTTTAGCTGCAGCTAAGGTAAAAAGTGGAAAACCCTCCTGCATTCCTTCAAACCCAGCCCAGATGTCCTAAGATGCAGATGAGAATGTAATATTAGGCAGTAGACATTAATAATGAAGCCTAGATGTCCTAACCATTACTACTCACATTGCATTCCTGTGTTTTGATTGGTGTACGATGAGTAGTCGACACTGTCCACCATCACCTTACACAGGTGAAAAACGACCTCCATAAAAGGTAGATTCTGAAATGGAAAGATGACACATCAAAACAAAAAGAAGCAAAACCAGCAAGCAACATCAAATCTAAAGAAGTTTCAAAAGAAGGGAAAAATCAAACCCAAGTGAGCAAAAGGAAAGCATTTTTTGCATACCATAGTTAAGTGCCCATCAATGACAAAAGAGCATATTTTGGTGCAAAGATCTTGGCAGCATTGGTTATCTTCAGCCGTCGTTACCATAGCAGCACATCTCGAGAAAGCTTGATACAGGTCTGTCCATGTCTTCAACAATGCTTTTGTAGTTTGCTGATGAGTAAAGAAACAAAGATTACTTATTCAATGGCTTTTTTTGCATACCCCCGTGGTTGTGAAAATTATATCTATACTGTACTTCATGCCTGCTTCAGAGCATTCCTACCGAAAGAATGAGCAGTAAGAATGAAGCTCATGTTTCTAACGGAGCAAGGTTAGGAACTGTTCATACTGTCAGTACGAGTGCTTAAAAGCATCATCTGCGAGGACAGTATAGAGTGGTATTAGCATTAGGAATTTTCAAAACTGGCTTTGTAAGAAACATCCAATCCATCCATCACATGTCTAACACAGAGGGAAGATTATTGAAAATAAATTAGAAAATAACAGCTTATCTATTTTTAATCAAATAAAAAAGTATAGTTGTGATAAATAAAAGGCTGAGGAAAGGTGAAAAGGTTCAGATCTTCAATATATCTCAATTTATTGCTTTCAAACTAAAGAGAGAGAGAGCTATACATACCAGAGGAAAAGCAAACGGGAGAATCTTCTGTACAGGGAAGAGCAAACAGGCAATCAAGGCGCTGAAGTCATGTTCAAAGGAATCGCCCTGGTTAACTTCATTTGTCTGCAACAAACAACACATGTTAAAATCTAAGTTAATTTTAACTGAATAAACTTCTTTTCAGGTCTGCAAAACATTAACTTTTGATTTTGATAACTGCTAGCATGTTTATATGGCATAGATTACAGTGCATGTACAGGGTACATGTCCAGTATAAGCTAGGGTCAAAAGAAACTTCACAAAAAACTCCTCTTTCAAATTAAAATAATAGTAAAAGGAACAGAATAATACAAGGATTTAGCAGCCAGGTTTAGACTTGCCATTCTCACAGATGGAGAAACATCAAAATTCTGACATTTGTCCAAATGGAAACAAATATTTCTCAGCTGTTTGATGATGGCTAGTTTTTTTGTCACTTTAAATCATTCTATTGCTATACTGTGTTCCACTTTTCTTCCAAAAGATGCATGTTGAAAATTAAAATCATATATATCTTATATATCTACATCCAAAGGTGTGACTCAAAAAATCTGAATAGCTGCAGTTTAAAAATTGTTGATTTTAATAAAAACAGGTTGCCATAATTTAGAGTACTACTGAAACCAACTACATGTCACAGATTATATTTCTGTACTCAAATGGGTTTAACCTGATTTGTTTATACCAAATAATTTTTTTCCCTCTAATTTCCTACAATTACTTTCATTATGTTCTTAAATGGAATCTCCCTCCCCACCCCCCCCCCCCTCCCAACACACTTCAAGTCAAAGTAAATTTGAAAAACAAGATGTAGAAAAAGAATTACTTGAAGGATGTGCTCCAGAAGAGGTGTTGCTAAGGCACTCCACATTCTCCAGACGATTTCCTTGTTGCTAAGGTCTGCTGCTACTTTATCGAGGAGTACCAGGTAAGAATTGGTGAATCCTAACACAGAACTCTGGTTAGAAACACCACATTCTATTAGGTACTCAAGAAGAATGAAGTACCTGTTGACAGAATTAATGATATATCGATACAATTGTTAATGTAGATAAAACAATACTTTGTGACTATTACTGCTGGGCACTATATTTCATAATCAATAGTGATTGAGAATAATAAAAATACAATAATCAATAGTGATTGATAAAGAAATACAATATTCAATAATAAAATATCATTTTTAGTCAATTTATCTATACATGGTTACAATCAATCAATCAAACACTCATAGGAATATCAATGATAATCAGTGTAGCTATAAACCTAAATAGCATATGTGCAATAGTAAGCAATATTGAAATATCAGAGATAATCAATATATCTATGCCTGGTTACAATCAAACAATCAATCAATAACACTTTACAGATATCATTCATAATCAATGTGGCTATTAACCCAATAAAGAATATGTGCAATAGTAATCAATATAGAAATATCATTATTAATCAATATATCTATGCCTGGTTACAATCAATCAATAACACTCACAATACATATATCATTCATAATCAATGCAGCTAATATCCCAATAAAGAATATGTGCAATAGTAAATCAATATTGAAATATCAGTATTAATCAATACATTTATTCATACAAGTCACAACCACCAAGACACTATTCAGTCTCACAAGAGCACAATGTATTGATTCCCTAGATAGTTTACCTTTCTTCTGTGGATGACTTGACAAGTTTAGGACCAAGGAGTAACTCAAGAAGAAATAATGTTGGAGTTCCCTGTGATGCAAAAATACCGAAACACAAATATGATCAAATAAACCGTCTTACGATGCCACAGAAGAACTGCAAGTTGCACTCTTTGAGTGCAGATCAGTGACATCAATTCATCTCTGGAAGTATTTTGTTTGTAATTATTGAAGAAGAGATCTATTGAAATGTTTAGAAACATATTTTTGAACTTTCCAAGTCAAGCTCAAGTCACCCCAGTTCGAGTCGATCCAAGATTAATGCATGTCGTCCAGTTACAGAGTTGTTGACAATTGACAATTCATAATCATGGACGTTAAATATGAATCTAAGAGACTGACTTTGGTCAGTTTGCGGCTTTGATAAGCCAATGAGGCTTCTTCGCGAGTTCCTGCTTGCAGGAGGATCTACAATACATACATACATGCATGCTAATTGTTCTAAAGCACCCTAACTTGTGTTGTCTATCGCATGTTTCTTCGATCGGTGTAACTGCAAGAGTGGAACCTTGAACTCAGTCAATTCTCCGGGTGTCTGTCTCGGCAAGTTCATCAAGAAATGTTTGCAGTTTGTGAGCACTTTCACAAGGTAAAGTTACTTCAATTCAGAGATTGTTAAACAGTAAAGATGACCCACATTAGGACAGATATGAGAATGCCCTCTGCTAAAGTGCTGGAAAGCCCCGTTGTCAGTCAAAACCCAATAACTTGGAAGAGTATTGGAGATGTTTTTACTTACATGCAGCACACAACCGACGTTTCCAGAGAGATATGCTGATGAGCTGAGTACCTTTACAGGCAAACACTTCAAACTGGACATGAATTTCTGCAATGAGAACAAAAAACAAAATAAAATCATTTCTTACTCGTTCAAGAAATGTTTGTTTCATGTTTCATGGTAAGTGTGTCATAGTTTGATCTATTGCTATCTTGTTATCAGTTTTTCTCTGTATTAACTTTGGTCAACATTGGCCAGAAGTTGGTGACCAAAGGCAAATACTTGTATTAATATATATGAAGCAATTAAGTAACTACACATGATTTAGCATTGGAATTATATTGAGAAATTTATTTTGATATTATTTTGATTGGGGCAGGAAAATGGTCACCAAAAACAATTATTGATGCATTACACAACAATGCATAATAGCATAGAATTTAGTCTTCTAATAAATTTAAGCTTTGAATATTGGTTGATGCGGCACAAATTAATAAGTGCTCACCACGAGGGATGTGGGTTCCATGTCGACCTCGTTGATGAGAGTCTGAAGGTGGTGAAGGAAGGAGCCAAACATCTCTGCATTGTCCTGCTTTTTGCTGTTCTCCAACACATTCTTCACATGCTGAGTGAGGGCGCTAAACATTTCGATGCACATTTCATCTACATCAGGTGGGAAAAAAAACCCAAAAGAGTTTAAGTCATAAGCAGAGAAGACTTCTCCAGCTAAGTGGAAAATACTCCTTGGTTATATTAAAGTTTTAAACGAGTCTTTCTTAGTTTGTCAATATATTTATGCTTGCTAGGACTCCACAATGAATCCTGGGAAATTGTCCTTCATACCAAATTGTAAAGTGACGGTAGCAAAATGTCCACCTTTTACAAAATCCTCTTGAACGAGACGTAATTCAAAAGCCTGATGGAAACAACTTTTAAGACATTCGCTTAAACGTAATTAACTGGGTTTCCTCAAATAAATGATTAACATAATAGTAAACTATCCTCACCTTCCATGAGTTTTCCATGCTCTTGTACAGTATCGCAAACTATGGGAATTAAGCTTGAAATTATCTTGATGAACGCCATGGCAACCTTTGATAAAACAGGGATTGACAAGGCTGGCAGCAAATCTGTGAAGTAAAAGAAGTGGTTTCACATCTGCTGTCACCTTTAATTACCCTTTCATGAATCACTCTTCATCCCCTTCCCCACCCCCTACTAGCATCTTTATTTACCTCCTCATGAATCACCCTTCGCCCCCTCCCCAACCCCTCCTGGCATCTTTATTTACTACCTCATGAATCACCCTTCACCCCCTCCCCCACCCGCTCCACCACCACACACCCTCCTGGCATCCTCACCAGTAACAGTTTTCATAACGATAATCAAATCCAACGAGAAAAGTTCTCAGTTTACAGAAACCACCATTTTGTAATGAAATATTAGATCGGAGTAATAAACATTTGAATTGAGAAGCTGATCAAATAACTTCAACTTACAACATCTGAGTTGTAAGAAATGAAGAAGCTGATTTTGAAATTGTGACCCTTCCAGAAATTCATTCATTTCATTGTTTTCTTCACATAAGGACGGGAAACCACACCCAACTTCTCCCCTCCCCCCTCCCCTTCATCTGCAGCCCTGCATTTGAGACATGATCCCTAATGGAAAGAGAGACAAGCCTTTTATACTCACTACTTATCTTGCAGTGTAGTCTGTCGTCACTGACTGACACATCCTGATTGGTCAACATCTTACAAAGAACTATGATGCCTCTTAGAACGAGTGAGTTGTAAGGATCAGAACTCATGCATGGCGACGACAAGTTTATGCGTGGTGTCGTCGCTGGGCTCGACATCACTAAGGCTTTGAAACCTCCTGAAGGGAAACCAAGAGTTTCAAATTCGTTAGAATCAAATGTTTTCCTTAGAAGTAAAAGTAGCAGAATACCAAAAGATGCAAGATACAGTTTACCATATTCTTGTAAAATGTGCAAAGATATTAATTATATGAAAAGGAAATATGTTTATGAAAGAGTTGAAGGCTTCACAAGATTTGATGGAAGAAGAAGGCAGACTTGAAAAGTTTAAAGTTGCCACATATTTACACTCTGGAAAGTAACCACCCTCCTCGTATTGAACCTCCCCCAATCCTTGACTTGTAACCACGCTACTATCTGAACTCCCCGAATTTTATTCCAAGCTCATGGACTACTTGGCAAATTTAGGCATTTAACCCATTTACGCACAATTTTGCTTCTTTATTTTGAACAACCATGTTTAATACACATTCAAATATAACATAACCTCAATATCCATTACTTGACTAGACAAGACACTAATGTTTCTTGTTACCAATTCAGCATTCAGTTTGCTTATGTCTAAAATGTACTAACAATGGTGACCTTTCAACTAAATAAGTTTAGTTTAGTTTAGTAGAAAAAAAGGATCAGGAGGGACACTCAAGTCCCCATCAAGGACCCTATAGGAGAGAAAAAAACTGAAGACACAAACACTCAGACCCGATTACAATGCTTCAAGTGCTTGTCCAAAGCATTCTTAAACCCATTCACACCACTTGCAAGTACAACTTCCTCAGGCAAACTGTTCCACTCATTCACAACCCTAATAGAAAAAAAGTTATGCAGAATATTAATCCTACTTTGAGACTAGTAGTTGCAGGCTATGAATATTCATATTACCTGAGTGAATGGATTGCATTTGATGTCTGTGAGAGCCAGAGGGTGTTGAAGCAGCAGAGGGATAACCAGAAGGTTTCGTCAAACCGAGAGAAAATTGTAGCAATGGTACTACAACCTGTAACAAAAGAATAAACATTATATATTGAACTTGCATATTCAGTATCCAACGTACATATTCAGTATCCAACGTACATATTCAGTATCCAACGTACATATTCATAAGCCAGATGCTTCAATCTACTTGCCATGGAAGGTAAACAAACCATTTAGTCAAATGTTATGCAACCTAGATCCAATGGTCATTATTTGCATAACACCTAAAACCAAGCCAATGAGGAACTGAAGTAGACAATATGTTTCCAATCATGAATGCGGTGGCTGCCAGACAACATTCAACACAAAACAAAACAGTTTTGGGACAAAGGGAGAGCAGAAATATCGGTCATTTGAAGAAGAAAAAAACAGTTAACTTACCACTTCAAAGTTTGAAGATAACCTTGGACCCAAGGCAGTACACAAATACCACCAAGCATCGAATTTAGCGAGAGCGACCGATTCTTGCTTCGTACTTGTGGCTAAGAACGGCTGCATGAGAAGCTTCAATCTCTTGGCATTACTGAGAACATCTGTAAACATCAGAATAAAGACAAAAACATTAGAAACTTAAGATCTTAGGCGGTTATTGTTTGATTAAAGTGTGCCTATGCATTACAGCCAGACAGCTATGAAGCCTAATGTTATCGTAATACTTGCAAAGTGACAGTGTAATACATAACTACAGTACGATACCACTGCTTGAAAATAACTATGTAAATGACTACATGCAAAGTTTCTTTACATTGCAATATTCAGAGTTTATAACTAACCCTTATCTATCAATTCCTTGTCCAATTTGTGTGTTGATCGTTACTCAGTTTCATGATGAATTTGGCCTAGGCTGTTACTACAGTCATGTTACATAAACCCAGCTAGGTTCTTAGCTATAACAGAGGCAGCCATGTTGATGCCCATTTTATATTGTTCGAGACCAAATAGTTGACCATGGTAGTGATTCTGTCCTATGCCTTCCCTTTTCCACTATCTTCTCCTTGAAGCCTACAAAAATCATTTTTACGAGGTTCCTCGCATGGGCCGAAGTCAGAAGTGTTTTGTAAGCTTATTACTTTGGGCTAGAATTGTGCCTAACTACTAGTCTAGCAATATTAGCAACTGGTGAAATTTTACTGCTTTGCAAGTAAAATCTCATCAAATGGCAACAAAGGTTTTAGTAGAGGTCTAATAATCACCTAAATCAAGCGTGAAGTTGTCAATCAAAACCTTCCAAGCCTCGAAAGAATCTCTTTTAATCTCCGGGTAGCCATGTTTGAATCCTTGCTCAACAATCCTTAGCATCAAATTGATGAGACTTCCACCTTTGTGAAGCGCCTGAAAATAAGGATCAAAACAAAATGATTTAAATAAAAAAATTCATAACAATGCTGTCAAGTAACTTTACTTCACCAGTTTTTTTTTCAAAACTGCATCCCTGTAAATATAGCTGATCAGTTATATGAATTGACCCTCGTTCCTTTGCCAGAGGTGACCTACCTTTTCAAGTAACTCTACACAAAGTTTCCACATTTGTAGGACGTATCTCTCCTGTTTGTTCGAGAACAACTCCGCCATATCGACTAACATAGTCGACTTGAGAGAACTGACCAAAGAGGGCGCCAGTTCTGATTGGTGCTTCCTTAGTGAGGGCATAGCGAGTTGAATCGCTTGGTGAGCCTTTTCCCTGATCTTGTGCGCCGAGTGGACTGTTAGTGGGAAGAGAAGTGGAGCCCATCTGGTAGTGTGGCAACTCATAACATCTGGTAATTGTTCTAAAAGTCTGTAATTAAAATGAAAAACAAACAAAAATGCTGATTAACAATAATGACTTGAAAAACATGATTTTTGGATGTCTTGTATACTCTCCTGACTTTGGATAACTGATTTTGCATTTGTGGTTATCCTAAATTCCAAACATGAAAGTTGTTTGTCCAATTATGTGGATTTAAAAGTCATTGTTACGAAATAAACATTACTAAATTTTAATAAATATCCAGGGAATCTCGGGACAGATGTCTTGTAGCAGATTAAATTAAAATGTAAGGTAAATTATGCATCTGGCAAATATGACAGAGCAAAGAGGAAAGCTATGAAATAATGCTACAAAATGGAATTTGGATTTTCTGGCGGCAAATAATGTTAAACTTGAGTTACCAGAATATACTTTTAAGGTCTAATGTATTATTTACTGAAGAGAGAAAATCGTTCAGCAACTGCTAAATCAAAATCACACATAGATCTACTGGGTGTCAAAACATCACAAAAGATTATATTATCTTATCAAGTCTAGGGTAAAGTGAAGCTGTAACCTCATTGGTGTTCAAATATAGACACAATTACTCTGAAAATAAAATTCAGAGATGATTGCTTCATATATAATTTATAAAAGACTTGAGTATTCTGTGGGTGACTAATATATTCGTAGCAAAAATTATCTTAGCCCCCAAACTGACGTCGATGAAAAATTGGCGCATAATTTATGGCGAATCACAAACTGTTCTGCAAACTGGTCATGTTGCAATACAAGTATAAACATGTATAGCAGTATGTTTAGTTTGACAAAGGAACCATAGAATTTAATAAGAGACACAAACTTTGAACACTTAATTATTCCATGCATGTGGTATTTGAAAGTAGAACCAAAAGCCATGGTTGAATCCATTCCATCGGTGGGAATAAATAACTGTTTTCTCACCTTATGAGCAAATTGACAGCTTCGTACTCTGAGGTCATGGACTGAAACTTGTTCTTTTGCAATACGTGCTCTGTTGCACACAGAATGTTGTGAAGCTGTGAAAGAGAAGATAGGTTTCCAGAATGAAGAATAAGGCTATGGTCTTATTTGGTTCCTTTTTTAATGGTTATTATTATAGTATCAAGAATGGAGCAAAGGACTTGTTTTGTTGCCCTTTCTTTCATTTTATGCTTTGAATTTTCAAAGAAATGCACAGTAGAAATAACTGACGTAATTCGCTTGAACTGCAAACACTTACTATGAATATTTAAATGCCTGGGATTAACTCAAAAAGCAAGCAATATTCCTCTAAAAATTTCAGAATCAAACCAGTTACATGCTATACATGTTTGCTACATGCTGATTATTCTTATGATATATTAATGCAAATCATACAAAGATATAAAACTTACCTCCTTTTGAATTACACTGCCTGGCAACTGTTGCCGTGAGAGACACCATAGTGCTCTCGTACATGTGCTTTTGTCTTCAGTTTTCAAAATAGTACTGCAAAGATCTGTCCATAATAAGAAGGAAAAAAATAACCATTAACATGAAAATGGCATCTTGGAACCATACGAATGTTCATAAAGGACACAATGGAAATTGAGACCACTAAGAATCAAATTATTTGAAATTTGCCTTTTGGGTCAGGAAAGTCATTTTTTTAAGCCAACATAAACCATATTACTGAAACAAGGCATTCCAGGCTTTGAATTAAATTGAAGCCCTGCACAAATGATAAGACATGGCATCAAAGAAGGATACCCATTAAACAGCATCCCTCCCCTCCACCCTCCCCTCCACCCCCCCCCCCCCAGCCATCTTCCCAATCACCCATCTTCCTGTTTTAAGAGGATAAATTGTACCTTCCATATGTTAACTTGCCCAATGCCTGCACAGATCACTGGTTACTGTACCTATTCATCCAACCACCCACCCTCTCCTCGCTCTCTCACCGTATTGCTCTCAACATGAGTAAAACCAAACTCATCCTTTCAACGGACCAATGTGAAGTAAATTATTAAACATAACAAGGTAACAAACTGTTATAATCCCACAGTTTGGCTACTTCATATTAGATAATAAGACACCTACCAGTTAAGATTGCACTGGAGTTACTGTCTGTGAAGGATCTGTACAATATAAAGGCAGAGAATTAAAGGATCATGCACTATACATACATTTTATAAATTTAAAGAAAATGTTAACATGGGATATGTTACCATGACTACAAGGCTTTTTGTTACTCTCTTATCAACCGTGAAAGAAGGTTTTATTCACTTGGCCTAGTTACCATGTCATGTAGCTGTGCTTTGCCAGTTCAAATTATTCCTTGCACTACTGTAGCTATTGTAACAGTATTAACACTTTTTTGCAAAATATCCACTGGTTCTTGATTTGTCCTAATTCCAAAACAAAAACAAATTTTCAGGTATGACTGAATGCTAAATTCTTGTTGATTATTCTACCCTTTTAAATCTTGCAACTCACTTTGCTATTTCTTCGTAGTGAAGGCACAATCCGAGTATTCTTAGAGAAGCTTGATTCAAATCTTTCCGGTCACTCTGGATGTCCTGGCAGAAATGATTGACCAGTGCCGACCCCTGCTGACCTAGGTCATGCAGCAGGCTAGAAATGTCATCCTTCTGGAATTCTCTGAAGGTAAAAACGACAGAGGGACAACACTTAACTTGAACACTCGGTCAAATATCACAGAAATATAAATTTACCATTTTTATTCAGGTAATATGGCTTCCATTATACACAGCCAAACTGTATCATGATTCCAGTCTGCTTGGATCAACACTTTCATAATACTGATGGGAATCCCACAACCGTATCAAGACAATGTCATGCATATTATTAATATTGCCATTTAATGAGAAAAGCATGTACACATCAAATCCACAACGACCATCCACACCCACAGTATGATTCAAGAAGACTTCACTGTTAGTAAACAAAGCCTAGCCTGTTATCTGTCCCAATCTTTCCTACTGGATCCCAGTCCAAAAAGACCTCAAAACTACAGGTAACAGTATCCAATGTCAGTAACACAGTCTTTCAAACTAATACTAATTATATATATTTCACTTGTGGATTTGTATTGAAAATCATCAAACTGATTTTCAAAATCAACACAAAACTTGTATTTGTATGTTACAATTTTAATGACAATTAAAGACATAAAATAAATCTTCACGATGATAGCGTTGATGTAAGGACACTTGGCTGTATCAGTCTTTATTACGATTAAAGCACTATTCTACATAGTGTTGTCCCTGGCTTCACCTTCAATGAATATGATTGCACTTACTCTGCTAATGAACTATACAGATGAACCCTTTCATCAAGTGGAATTGCTTTGTTTTTCAGCTTTGTCAAAGAAGGAAGAATGGAACCCCCAGAAGCAGTTAGTTCATCGCAAGATGTCACCATCATGACCTGATTCTTTTCAAATCAAGTTAGCAACGAAGGCTGCAAAAACAAAATGTCGCAGACAAACGTAATCCAATCATAATTCACAACAAAGTACATAAACAAATACCATCACTTACCCGCCAGTATAATCTATAGATGATTTAGCGACGTATGACAAAATATCATATTAGTTTCAATGGAATGAGCTTGAAATAGACACACAGGATATCAGATGGGAAAATTGGGGGGGGAGAGGTGGAAGGGGAGAATGACACCTATGCTTTGTAGTTCCAAGTGGCAATCTTATTGATCATGAGCCTGTATTTACCCATATAGCCTCATATACAATCATGGAGGATGATACAAGTGTTCCTCATCAAATCTCTGTAAAGTATGCATTCACAAAAATGGGCAATGGTCAGAGGTGGCAGTTAATATCTGCTAAAGAAGCAAAATATTGATTAAATGTGTTTTCCTCAGATGCAAAAGAAGTTATGGATAGGCCTAGAATGAAATTAATAGGGATGGCATTAAGCATTCAAAACTGTAAATATTGTGACATTTTAAGTGTAACACATGGCATCACTGAGCTGGTGTCTAAGACGAGAATTGTAGAAAAAGACCCAATGGCAATGGTCCATTTCCTTATCACATTTGCTGGTCATTGTTCTAATTCACGCTATTGATTTAGGTTACTGTGGTTAGGGTTAACATTCAGCTTACTGATGCATATTTAAAAGTTAGGCTGTACCATTAAAGAGTTTTTTCTTTCTATTTTATGATCCTGGTTCGACCTAGACCTAAAACTAGAACTGGCATTTCCTTTTGGCATAGGTCCTAGGCTAACTTAGGCTTAACTGGAGCCATGCCTAACTTTCACAACAACAGCTGTCAAAGTGAAGAAATGTACGAACCTCAAAATACTTCGTCACTCTTAACTTAGGCCCTAGTATAACACCACCATAGCCGAACAATATGAGCAACATTAGGTCTACTTATGACTACTAGCCTATTTCCAACACACTTTACTGAGACTAGGCTACTTACGTTGATACTAGTACCCTAGTACTACGCAACCTATTGCAACTCCGGCTCTATAGTGTGCAATGTACGTGTACTATATGCTTCAGCTGATGTAAAGGCAAGTGGCAATTTTGAGATTTGTGTTGCTTGTCTATACATGCTATTTCCCGCGGTTCAAACATGTTTGGACGCGCCAAGCAGCAAGCTCGTTCGACATATATGTATTTGTTTTCATAAATTTGACAAAGTTGGCAATAAAATAACTTATATATAACTATTAGTTTATCTTACATTACAAATAAAGCTACATTTTAGCAAAACATAAGACAAATACCGCTCAAATCTTTATTATGATATTTTTGTTCTTTCTCTGCTCACATCATTTTCTTCCAGAAACTATGGGCGGAGTCAGAGCCTGTTTACATCGTCTTGGGCGGAGTCAACGCTGTATTTTCATTGCTTGTATACTAAGCGCATGATTCTAGCTACCAAGCACTTTTGTGGGCTCCGTCAGGTTTCTGGAGTTCGAAAGCCTTTTTTAAAACTTATAAATTCGTTATTACACAGTATTTATTTTAATTACACATTATTAATTTTTTATAGCAAATTAAGCACGTTTAAAAGTAACAATATAACTTTAAAACCCTTTTATCTTAAAAACATATTGCTTTGCCCAGAGTCAAATCTCTCTCATGAAGTAGCTTATATGGCAGAAATAGTGTTACCGCCAAAACATTTTTTTTATAAACTAGCAGTGGACAAAGATGATAGATGATTGATGATGATAGAAAATTTATTGTCCATTTCAGAAAAACAGAAAACGGAAATTATTTCCCGTCGACAGTAAACATAAAACAATAGTGAATACAAACATAAACATACAATAAGTAAACTATAAGTGAACAGCTACGAGAATAAAACTAAATAAGCAGAACCAGAACAGTAACAGGGGCAGCACGGAGGGCTGCAAGTGATAGATCACACACTGTGGCCAGATCGCTTTACACGTGAGTTAAATAAGTGTGTTGCCTCAGGTAAGAAAGAATTACGGAACCTGGACGTTTTAGTATTGGGCACCTGTAATCGTATCCCGGATCTGTTGAAAATGATATGACTATGAAAAGGGTGTGTGTGATCTTCTTTTATATTTTTTAGTTTCTTTAACAGACTCTCTTCGTATATAGTTGAGAGTGTCTTGTTAATTTGAGGCTTTGAGCACATGGTTGACTTTTACTATCACCACCAAAATATCGTTTCTTTGTGACAAAATATGTAGACGTAAATCAGATAACAGATGAGGTAATCAATTGAGACGATGTTCAACTATGAAAGCATATTTTACCTTGCAAAATCTGTTTGGGCAAAATAAATTTATGCCTATACATTATATATAAACTACGCCTATGATTAGCTTTAATAGCAAGTTCTAACAGTAAAACAGTCTTCCGGTAAACCGCTCCAGGCCCCATCTCAACTCCCCTCCTACTAATGTATTAAGTGTTTCTGAAAGTAGTAATAAGTCTGTAAAGACTAGCGGAAAGTTATTGGCGTGAGGACTGAGTAGGCTCGTACAAGTTTGCATCAGTTCAGCAGTCTAAGGAAATACTTGATCCTTTCCTGGGTTTCAAGATCATGTATTGTAACCTTGACTTACCAGATGACTTAAGGTCCTCGCTAGATATCTTGTCTGCCGACGAATATCGTGCGACTGATGTAGTCGTTTCAAATATTTAGGAATTCGGAAATTACATGAAAATTGGCAGCGTACATATAGTGCCGTGAAGTCTCAATTTTATATTTTTTTCTTGATCTTGTGTAATGCATCATGTGTAGCAAGGTAATTAATCATGTCTTTTCGTTTGAGTTATTCAAAATAGTTGATAATTACTCTAAACCTTGACATTTTGGCACATTATCTCATTACAAATGAAGATAATGTATCCTACAGGCTTCATGGCTTCCTTTATACTTCCTTCCGAATTGCTTGTTGTTCGAAGGTTAGTTTACTTATGTGCTACCTGCAATCACGTGCAACTTGCTTGTGACATAATTCCACTACTATGTTGCAAAAGTTTTACCACAATCCTTAAGTTTATTAGAAAACAGTTTCTTTTTGTCTTTGTATAACATTTTATGTAGGCTGAGAGTTATTTGCTAGCCTTTTTATCGTACAAATGGTCATTTTACAGTGATTTAATGTCCCCTTTTACATGATAGTATGATTTATATAGTACACACTGGTAGAATCGTTTTCTCGGTAAATCAGCTG
Source organism: Apostichopus japonicus (assembly GCF_037975245.1). Lineage (NCBI taxonomy): Eukaryota > Metazoa > Echinodermata > Holothuroidea > Aspidochirotida > Stichopodidae > Apostichopus > Apostichopus japonicus. The sequence continues at coordinate 19,283,358 of NC_092578.1, read as the reverse complement.
TCTACTGTTATTGTCAATATTACTCCCTTTTGTGACCCGGGAGTGACACTCATTGTATTGTTCCAGGCCTTCGTGTATCTGGCCTGGATTCAAGTTTCGTCCAAGATTTTACTTCCTTGGTCGTCGATCAAATGTTTTGAAAAAGTGGTAAATATTATAGGTAAGTGAACAGTAATTTATTTCTCTCGTTTACCGCTTCAAGACAGCCTAACGTACCTTCCCTGTCAAGTTAAGATCGGCCCAAATGGCCATTTTGTATCAAGCATACCTTGCTTGACCCAAGTATTAATATACTGTTTTGATAGTCAAATGTGTCGTTTAGTCATGTTTATGACTTCATTCCAAGCAATCTAACGTGTACTCCATCGACCATTGATGATCTTTTATCCATATATTTGATATTAGCCAAAATTCATCTAGACTATTGCTTACTTGAAGCAAATCAGCCAGTATATGACAAACTGTTGGGCTGTCTCCTACTGTTTTGCTACAATTGACTGTTTTTTACATCAGCTTGTTGTTATTCCTACCCTAGATTTGAGACCAGTTTTGAAAGTGACAAAGGCAAAAACATGGATCAGCCCAGTGAACCAACTGAGTATGTATCCATTTCATACATTATTCATAGTTGGTATTTGTGTAATTTCATGGTTTGAGGTTAACAGTTCTGTTTATTTTGATATTAATTAAACATTTAAAGAACAGAGAACAAGGTCTCCACTCTTCTTTAACTGCAGTGTTTAGTATGTGTGATGTGTCATGTGTGTAAAAAAAGCCAGTAAATTGACTGAATGTTAGCTACACTTGTGAATTTGAACAGAAAACTTCAGAATTACAAAATATGAATCTTTACAAGCTGGTATGAAACAAACCATTAAATGAAATAAAGGATGCGCTGCTCTCGCCCATATTTGCTCTGGAGTTGGACAGTGACATAATTACCAGGACAAGAAATAGTTTCGGTATGTTGGAGTGTAAAGTACCTAAAACTTCATAAAGGTTTTAATGACTTTAGTCAACTTTTCAAAACGAAGACAATAGATCTATGCAACTATTATTTTAAAAAATGCAACCACATTGTCACTAAAAATTTGTATGGAAACTTAAGATCTCTTGGAATACAATGAATTACATCACCAACCAGAAATAGAACAGTTTTTAGACAACACTTCTTCTTCTTACATTTCCCTTTCTTTTAGTCAAGCATTTCCCAAGACATACGTCAAAGGATTCCATGACGACGAAGCTGTGAAAAAGATGAAATACAGTAACCTTGGCAACACCGGAATGCAGGTATCAATATTGGGATTTGGTAAGTCTTAGTTAAGTTCTTCAAAACTGGGGACTTATTACAAATTACCTGAAACAAACACAAGAAAGGAAACAGCACTTTCCTTACATTTGACTTTCACTGTCTTTGCATTCATATTTTGGACAGATTGTTTTAATTTTGTCAATTTTTCAGTTACAGTTCACCTAAATCTTCTAAATAAGTGAAAGGCATTTGCAGATACACCAGGGGGAAAATTCAGGTTTAAACCTCCATGAAGAAACTTGATATTGGTTCAAAAACGAACCATACATTGGATTTCAAATATTTCATCTATGTATTTTTCAGTTGATTTTTTTTTGGGGGGGGGAACTATATTGAAAGCATGCACTGTTCATAAACTAGTCAACAACTGATGAGTTGGTCAGTATTCATGGGATAAGTTACATAACAGGAAATAATTAAAAAGTAGATGTTTTACTTCCCTCGAGTGTGTGACTATCAGTACTGTATCAATAAAGTATTTCTCATGTTGGTCTGAATTTTTGTTTGGAATTATTTTCACAGGAGCCTCTCCATTTGGTGGTGGATATCATCCAATTTCTGAGGAAGATGCCATTGGAAGTATCAGAACAGCTTTAACCAAAGGCATTAATTACATTGACACAGCACCGTGGTATGGAAATGGCAAGTCTGAAGAAATGTTAGGAAAGGTAAACATTAGTATCAGTGGCATACAGTAGTTAGAACATACCTTAGTATGGAACAGTCCAGGGTCAACAAGTCCTGAATAATTTGTTTTACTTTGAACAAAAGTGGAATAGTGTATGATAATATTTTAGGAGACCAAAATATCACCCTTCCTGGTTTACATTAGGTTCTCAGTGGATGCTTTGGAGAGGAGGAGGGGTAGTGTGACAGGGTTATGCAGAGAGATGTTATGATGAAGGGGAATGTCCCAACCCTCCCCCCCCCCTTCCTCCCCTCCTTCCCCCAAAGAGGGAAGCAAAAACATCCTCAATAAAAAAGTTATAAAAGAAATAAACAAATGTAATATGTAACTATTGCATGCGGATTGCATACATACAAGACTTGCTTACAATGGTCATGTGTATGAGTTTGGTCTGAGGTGGGGGGGGGGGGTATAGGAGGGAAAGGTATGTCCTGACTGACCCAGCATGACTGTTATTGTTTTGTTTTTCCCTTCTTTTTTCGTCTTTGACAGGCACTGAAAGATATTCCCAGAGAAGCCTATTACATAGCCACTAAGGTTGGGCGCTACCAACAAGAAATAACAAAGATGTTTGATTTTTCCGAAGAAAAGGTACTGAAGGGATTCGAAGAGAGCCTGGAAAAGTTAGGCCTGTCGTATGTTGATCTGATACAGGTTAGTAAAATGACTGGCAAAGGGATCAAGCTTTGAGAGGAATGGATGAAGGGGGTTGGGAGGGGGGTGGGGGGTGGGGGGTAGGAGGAAAGATAAGTGGAGATAGTAACATAACTATCAGATTAATGAAGCTTTGGGAGTAATGGATGAAGGCATTTTGGGGAGGGGGAGGGGAGGGGGAGGGGAGGGGGAGGAAAGATAACAGGGTTTAGATTGTTAAAACTGACTTCCTGAATTGGATAAATTTGCTCCCTTTCCTGTGTAATCACAATTCTTCCGGTAAATTAAGACCAATGTTTCAAATGAAACAGTCTCATTCCAATACCAATTCTGTTTATATTTTTGTTTCAATTTACAGGTCCATGACTTAGAGTTTGCACCTAGTCCTGAGTTAATTCTGACAGAGACTCTTCCAGCTGTCCAAAAAATCAAGGAATCTGGAAAGGCAAAGTTTATTGGCATAACTGGCTATCCTGTTGATGAACTGAAGTAATTTCACATTTCTCTAATTCTAATTCTGTTATCAGTATCACCCTCTGAGCTGCAAGGGGTCACAAGTGGTAGGGAAGAATATTAGTTCAAGGGGATAACAGGTTATCTCAAATGCTCTAAAAATTTGCCATTTTCTCTATGATTTATACTAGATGACTTTGGCAGTAAGTTGTGCAATATTTTACAGTGTATAAACAATGTCATGTAGACATCTCATTCATTAATAACAATTATTGAAGTAATGGTTGCATTGTATTCTTGGCAGTCTTAATTCTATGACTAAAATACTGGGTGAAAATTTTAATGTGTGATCAATTGATTAAAGTTGAATTTGTAAACTTAAGAAACGAGTTGTTTGGGCACTTGTTGGAGTTTCTTACAACTTTTAGAATACAGTTTTTCCTGATACAAAGTATAATTTTTCTTCTTTTTGTTGTAGGAATATTTACGAAAGAAGTACTGTTAAAATAGACACGATTCTCAGTTATTGTCATCTTACCCTGAACGATTCCTCCTTACTCGACCACGTGGACTACATGAAGGTCTGTTTGCTGTTCTCCAGTCGTAGATTTCAAACAGTGACTTATTTTTGGCGATTTAGACCGCCAAGAATATGACCACAAAATTAGTATTTTGTAGTTTGTTGAACTTGTCGCATCTAACGTCTCTAATATTCAGAGATTAATTTAGTGACCTTCAAGACCAGGGTCAAAACACTGCTCTGTGTTTCAAATTATAGCTTTCTAACAGAGCTATTCGGCCTTTTGGCTATTATAATGGGTAGAATTATGTTCATATTATAGCATTCTTACAGAGCTTCTCAGCCTTTGACTATGATCGTGGGTAGCATTATGTTCATATTATATCATTCTTACAGAGCTTCTCGGCATTTTGGCTGAGATCATATGTAGCATTATGTCCATATTATAGCTTTCTTACAGAGCTTCTCGGCCTTTGACTATGTTCGTGGGTAGCATTATGTTCATATTATAGCATTCATACAGAGCTTCTCGGCCTTTTGGCTATGATCATGTGTACCATTATGTTCCCCTTGCGTTTGTTTTTAGCCATTGACAAACTTACCAAAGCATTGCATCTGTACTCATTGCAAGTAACCGATGTACTCATTGCAAGTATTATCTATGTACTCATTGCAAGTAACCTATGTACTCATCGCAAGTAACCTATGTACTCATTGCAAGTAACCGATGTACTCATTGCAAGTAACCTATGTACTCATTGCAAGTAACCTATGTACTCCTTGCAAGTAACCTATTTACTCATTGCAAGTAACCTATGTACTCATTGCAAGTAACCTATGTACTCATTGCAAGTAACCGATGTACTCATTGCAAGTATTATCTATGTACTCATTGCAAGTAACCTATGTACTCATCGCAAGTAACCTATGTACTCATTGCAAGTAACCTATGTACTCATTGCAAGTAACCTATTTTACAGCGATCTGCATTTCTGCTTTGTTTTCTTATTTCGTTTTGCTTAGGACAAAGGTGTTGGATTGATTAATGCCTCCCCCCTTGCCATGGGATTACTCACCCATGGAGGACCTCCAGTATGGCATCCTCTGCCGCAGGAGGCTCGGCAGGTTGCTGCAAATGCTGCCCTCTATTGCCAGGAACAAGGTATTAATCTACCAAAGCTGGCGGTGGACTATACTCTATCCCAGAAAAATATTCCCATCACATTGCTGGGCATGTCAAGGTCAGTATTAACTCATATCTGCTTTGTTGATTTGCATTTTATAAAAATTCATTTCTCCACCCATCATGTGATACATTTATGAAGACTAACTTTCCAACCAGAACGAAGATTATGTGTCCTCTCTAGTGGCTCACAAAGTAACGCTTTGGTGAGGTGAAAAGTCATTTTGAGGTCAACAGAGGTCAAAGTTTGAAGACCACAAAAACACATCAAGTCCCAAATGCAAAGCTGGCATGAACTTTATGTAGCATGTGAGCCTACCTTAGACAGTACAAGAACCTTTTTGGTAGAGGTCAAAGGTCATGTGAGTTTACCAGTTGATGAAGTCTGAAATCAAGTAAAAATTACAACCCAACAAAGGACAGTGATTTAACTTGATATGCAGTTTTTTTAATTCACCTCAGTACATAGTAGTTTTCATGTTTGAATACACCTCAGTACATACACAGTACATACATGTGTGTGAATACACCTCAGTAGCCTAAATAGTAGTTTTCATGTTTGTCACTTGAAGCAAAGAGTGGATAGAAACTGCTCTGACATAAAGTCACCAGAGGTCAAATTTTGAACACCTTGTAAACAAGATGAATTTAAAAGTCAAGCTTGGGTTGACTTCATACCTTGCATGGGGATCCAGCATAATGAGTACAAGAAACCTTTTGTATTTTTGTTTTAGAGGTTCAAGGTCATTTGAGGTAAACAGAGTTCAAAGAATGGGAACCTTGTAAAAACCATAAATCCAAATGCTGGTCATAGATGAATTTCAACTTGGTGTGTGGATCCAGTGTAATGAATGAGAAAGAAACCTTTTCATGAAGGTGAAAGGTCATTCCCAGATGACAGATAAGAGATTAAAACGATGTATATTCAAATGACTCCAGCGAGGATAGGTTGGATGAACTTTACACATTGTGTTTGAGTCCACCTTAGTTAGAAATGTAGAAATGTTTTACTGAATAGTGTTTATTTCTATACAATATATTCTCATAATTTCAAAGAATATGCTTCATTTGAAAAATATCGTCTAAATTCTCAGTAATTATTGGGACATTAAGATTATTTACAAAGATAACAAAAAGAAGCACAGACGTATTATTGTATTGCATTTGCATTCTTAATGCTCACAGCATTTCCGAGGTTCATCGGAACTTGGATGTCCTCCATGGAGACCTCACAGACAAAGAAAAGGAAGTACGAGAATTCATCTTGGAAAAGTAAGTTTGAAACAAAAATCGTGGAATTTTGAACAATCTGGTAATGTTAGAAATAAGATAAGTTTCTCGAGTAAGTACAAAAAATGCCAGAACTGCACAATATAAATCTCCTTTTTGTAAATAATGATTTCATCCTTTTTTACTTTTTGTACAGATTTTTCCGTCATGCAAAACAGAAATCTTGGGAAGTTGTAGAAGTTGAAAAGTATTGGAGAAAATTAAAAGCAGCACAGAGTCAGACGTCGTAGGTGTGTGGCATGCTGGGAATGATATAAACAGTAACTATCCCCATACACTCTGCTACCATGGCAACCAGTGATTCTTGCCACAAATTCTGGTAATCATTATTCACAGCCAAAGTTTACATTTTAACCTTTGTATAAATCTTGCCATATTTTTCCATGAACACCTTTGAAATTTTAGTTTGCCCAAATATGCCAAGTACTGATTTTAAGAGAAAAAAAACGGAACAGTACTTTTTTTTTGTCCAAAGGGGTGCATGGTGCTGAAAATGCTTGAATGGCAATGAAAGCTAAGTTTATTATGGCATGCCGTTTGTAGAGGTTTTGTTTCATTGAAGTTAACACTTTCCTACAACATCCGTGGTTAGAATATTGAAACAAAACTCTGAGCAAGTATGTACTGAATCTTGAATTTGAAATTTTAGGGGGTTGTGGTGGTCAGTAATTTGAGAAAATGTCAGTCAGTCAATATTAATCTTTATGTTTGTTTTGTAATGTAAAAAAAGTATTTTAAGTTTGCCCAAACTTTTCTAGTTAAAAAAAAAAACTTCACAAGAGTTTAGTATCCAGTGTGTTACTATGAGTAGCAATATATATCTGCAGTTTCAAATTTCTTATTGAACACACAAGAAAAAAATGTATTTTGGTCGTTTGGGGTCATAGTATACAAATAATGAATGGTTATGAGTGCAATAGTGCAAATATTTCATGAGTTGAAAGATGGAATGTTCCATTCAACGAGGCGCAGCCCAGTTGAATGGAACATATTACATCTTTCAGCGAATGAAATATTTGCACTATTGCACGAATGGAAACCATTCATTATTTGTTTTATACAACATATTATATTAAGATGGGTAAAATGCACTCATGCAACAGATTGTTTTGAACAGACCGGTTTCTCTGCTCTCTTACCATTGAAAAAAAGTGCTACCAAAAAAGTAGAACCCATGGTTCTATTTCATAGAGTGGAATAGAGCTGATTTTGCATGCAATCAAAGAGCAATTGACCAATCAAATGACCAGAGTACAATTAGGTGTTGTATAATACATTATAAGTAATGAAAGATATGAGTGTCCTATCACTTGTAGTACAATGGTAACAGATGAAGATGTTACTTTAATATGGTAGGATATGCCAATATTAACAATTATCTGTGTTCAGAAAAACAATATTTAGAGCTTCTTTGCTTTAGCCTACATCATAGTGGTTGTCAAAATGTTAAATCTACAAGGTGATAAAAATGGCCATTTGTCTAAAAAGTATGTTTGTACATTATTACTGGGAAGATATTATTTAAGGATCTAGTTCTGTATTAGTTATAACAAGGTATATAAACTAACTCCATAAGTTGATAAGTAATTTTAAGTTAAGTTACCGTGGTAATAGCTGGTGGCAAATTTTTGGAAGGTAAGTACATTTTGTACAAGTTCTGACCATGATACAGTGGCAATACTTTTTCTGTAATTTATGAGGGAGCTTATGTTGGTCCAACCTCATCTTATTGTATCATTAACCAGTGCCATAAAAGGGGAAGTTGACAGGGTACATAAGCCAGAAAAGGTTCCTTCCTAATTTTCCAAAAATAGGTGTTTGTAACAAAGATTCTTCTTGATGCGCTACATGGGTACCTAAAGTTTGCTATTTTGAGATCATATTTTTTTTGATAAACATTCGTTTTTTGGTAGTAACAAATACACTTCTAAATTTTTAAATAAATACTCTCTTTTACTCCGGGGTTACAGCAGTTTAAAAGAACCATCATGATAAGAACATCTTTCCCTCAATAACTGGATATTTGTCAGAAAAATGTTAAGAATAGGAAGATAAAAAGAACAATGATTGAAACTGATGAATTGCCTACTTATTCCTGAAACTGTTGATACAACATTTTCTTATATCATTGCAGCAATCTTGTGCAAAAATGTCCACTTGTAAGGGGTTAGATATTCTTATCGTGATGGCACTTTGAACTGCCGTACTCTGAAGGTGTAAACGATGTTAAATGATGTCGAGTCAGATGGATATTTCGTGGCTTAATGAAAGCCAACTTGTGAAGTGGGCATTTCCACTTGATGTGGCATTGCTAGCATTTTGAGAAGATAATTTCTGGTCTTTCTTCCCTCCCCATCCCTATTCCCCACAACCCACTCCTTCCAAGTATTTAGGCCCACTGTGTTGTCTTTCAACTTCGAATTTGTCCCACTTTTCATTTAGAAAAATGGTCGGTTGTTTCGTCATGTATAAATCAGTCTCATGGACATTTGACTTGGTTACATATAATTTCCAATTGTTTTATACGATAGTATTTTTATGCAGTTTCTGCCAACTTTTTATTGTCAGTCACCAAAGCTGTTTTTGTAAAACTTTCTGTATAAAAGAAATCGGCCAGTATATATAGGTCAACCCTATAACACAATGTAGTAAGTACTGTATGCAAAAATATATACTTATAATTTTGTTAAAATCTCTTATAAATGAATGATGAAAACGTGCTAATTATAATTTCCATAATAAAGTACATCTCTTTTGTTTTTAATGTCTGTGATTTTGACACCCTGATTTCATAGTAGATGGTGAAACTTGGTCATTCAAGAAACTAAAAAGCAACTAAGCTGGGCAGGTGAACTCCGGTTTCATCGATCTCATCGATAAGGTATTATAATCGGTTCGTTGGTTGGAATCTATTGTGGCTGTGGCCATAGCAACGGTTACGATGGTAAGATGTTACTTATGTTCCAGAGTCGACGAGTCTTGGGGTTCACGTGAATTTGTCGGCAGCTGCACACATACCACATATATACAAAATTTACCATATGCATGTAGATATGAAAATAACTAACCTTTTCTCAAAGTAACACCAACAGTTTTTACATCTGTTAAAAGAATCTAGCTCATACAAATCACAATGGCAATGCAAAACGTTTACATATAAACAAACTTTATTTGACGGCACAAAGACAAACAGGTTTTTTTTTCTCATTAATCTTATATGTTAGATGCATGGATCAACATTCTTTGTAAATTTTATTTTTATAAAAGTCTGTAGATATAATAAAGCTGGTCTCAATGTTTTCGTTCCAAGTGTCGCACCACGGGATACCGGGCTGTTCGCATCTGATAGTTTTTCGTCTTCAATAAAATCCAAATATGTAAAAGTACTATGAAGAATTATTGCAAATCTTCGTCTCCGAAGTAAAAGACAAATGAATAAAGAATACAAACGATGGCGACAAACAAACTCAGACTTGTGACGTTGCAAACTGTAGCGTGTCCATTGGCAGACGACATTCTATAACTAATAGAGGGCGACATACTCTTTTGTGTTGCCAATCCAATATTATGATTGTTTTGATCAAGCTGGTTTAAGTCGCGTAGTCTGTTCCTACGACGTGGTTTTTGATTCCAGTAATCGGCGAGATCGTTAAACTTCCCAACATCACTTTTCTTTTCAAGATGTTCTTCTTCGCGGTTACTATGGGTACGACAATTGCGTCTGCGGATAACAGTAGATTTAGGGCATTTCCTTTGGTTCATTTTGTAGCTAGTTTCATCAACATTTTGACATTCTTGGCGTTCCGTTCTCTCCCGTAACTGGTACTTTTTAGACTTTTTGTTAATAGGATTTGACGTCATTGAGAGGGTCCATTTTGTGCGTGGGTGGCGCTGTTCAGTAGCTGTGACCAGAGCCTTATATAGAGAGAGTTGCGACAACTGAAATTTGGGCGCCATTTTGGGGCCAAATGGGCAACATACAGTATGTGTGGGAATGGACGTTCAGGTGGATAGGGGAATTTTTCGATGGCATTGTAGAAGTGTGAGCGGGATTCTGGGTTTTATTTTTGGCCTGATAATGTTGTGGTGCTTTTGGGCGCCGAGGCTGTGTAAGTAGGGCGTCGAGTGTTGAACGGGAGGGGGGGGGGGGAGGGATTGGCTGCGCTCAAGTTCAAGGGGATGAGGTTGGCACATTTGGAAGTCCAAATTCAACAGTTGATATTCTGGTACGGTAAAATTGTATTATGACTGGTTATATATCATATTGTAACACATATTGCACAGTTGCGGAATAATGTACATTCTTCCATTGTTGCCATGGTAACCAAACAAAGCCTGTGATTGGTCAAAATTGGGATTAACTGTAACTTGAGCTAGCAATGGCTGATGAAGTTGATATTTGGACATGTGACTGGAACTGACATGGTGCACAGAATCATGAAGCTAGGTCTTTGAAAATTGGTTGCTATGGTAACTAAATGGACCAATCACATCAGGTTTGGGGCGATTACATCTGAATGTAATCGATTACGATTACTTGAGAATGTATGATTACGATTACGATTACAGCCTAAAGTTGAAGTAATCGATTACGATTACATTGTAATGTAATCGTGATTACAATCATGATTACATTGTGGTTACTTGCACAATCCTCTGCATATCTGTTTAATATAACTCTCTGCCGGGAAATAGGGCAATGAAATAGGGCAAGGGAAGGGCATTTACAGTATATACGGACAAAATTGTGGAAGTATATCTAGAATTCCTACCAGGCATTACACATTTATGCCTTAACACGTTTAAGATGTGTAACCCATAAGTCCAGTAAAAAATACAATTTAAACAGACAAAGAGTAAACAGACAAATACTAAAGTAAAACAAATGAAGATTTTCATGCAACACTTTATTTCAAATGTATGAAATACGAATAATAAATTGCAGCTGACAGGACTTTACCACCATAATATGATCCAAACTGGGTGCTGTAAGGAATTTACACTAATCTGGAACTCACATCGCAAATATATGGTATATGTGAGTAGGATATTTCAGCGTTATGAGAACTAAGCTGCTGCTGGAATTTGAAAAGATCTACTTCAGAATATTTTTGTATGAGAGTCAGGCTTTTATCTACGAATTTTATGTCTAATAACTTGAAAAAGCTGCATCTATATACTATAGGATCCAAAAAGTCAGAAATTCTTCAAAATACCAATTGAGCCTCTATTACTAGGCATGGGCTTCTATTATTAATGGATAAGGTAATCGTGACCAGACAACACCCCCCGGACAACCCCTCCCCCAACAGAAGCATAAATATGTTGTCAGAAGTCGAAAATTAGAGAAGTTTTCTTTTGGGGGGGATTGCTGGGGGGGGGGGTGAGTTGCCCGCCAACCATGGTAAAATGCTAGGCCTAGGCTCAGTCAAATTGAATTTCCTGGGTTATGTCCTCTTTTGCTTGGAACTGCCCGGTTGTAAGAATGTGAATTAGGATCTGTATACCGTACCTATGTATGACATGGACAAACATGATTCCTGAGCCTAATTTGGCCTATGGTTTTCAGTTGACTCTGTTAGTTTTACCTGCTATCCTCTAACAGGACACAATGTTCTAGGAAATATTTTTACCTAGCCTACAGTGATATTTTAGTAACCTAATTTTTCAATATTATTTCATAAAAGATAGTGGAGTTCTGGACCAGTTCAATTCAAATCATCAAGTGCAAAGCAGAATGATTAATCATTTCAATGGTCTGCCAGATCGCCACCCAAATTTTCATAAATAGTAATCCGAACAAGCTCATGACTCAATGGAGCCAAGCAGTTTTTCATTAGGGGGCTAGGCTAGCCCTTGGTGATTTGTATTGCACACTGTGCTTCGTAGATCCCCGATTTGTCTTGCCACGCTGGAGCCTTCAATTTAAGGAATATACCCACTAAACTTTGCAGAGATATTTTTATGCACCTTATAACAGATCTCATCCCAACATCGCAACTTTCTTGATCAGAACTTGTTAAAAATAGACCATTTTCATGCCTGAAATTTATGCTGTTTTCTGTGATGTTAACTATGCGTGTATGTACACTGCACAGTGCACCATACATAGCTGTAAGGACTGTGTGGTGTAACCCACAGTCCTGGTTATCAGGGATGTAAGTGCAGCCAAAAAAAACCCGGAAAACTATTCGGAGAAACCGGGGAAATGTCGTCCTAACGCATCCTACTCCTAGCTCTGAATACTTACGCACTATCGTCATGTTAGGCTAGCTCAAAAGTATATTAGGGCTCTAACACATCATACCCCTAGTTCTGACTACTTACACACTATCGTTATGTTAGGCTAGCTCCAAGTAACGAATACGTCGCAGCGAAATCCGGAATAAAAAACAGTCTCACATTTGAAAGCGATCACGAATATCGACTCTCATATGCGTATCCCGTAGATTTACCCGCTCACAAATATCACAAGCGTTATTTCCGAAACTTATGTCGAGCACCAGCAGTTACGAATCAACGTGAATTAGGCAAGGTTTTTCAACGACAGAAATGAGCTATGGCGATTTGAAGTTCGCACGTACGCAACGATGTTCACATGGCACACACAATGTTGTACAGTGCAATGCGATGTGTAACAGGAAATGGTATTTTGGTTGATCGATGAGTGAAAATTGAAGTTAGCTTGCTGCAACGGGCCAGGCATTTTTGCCGCGTTGTGTATTTGATATTTGTACAATTTTGTGGAACTTTATTGGAATTAAAAAAAAAAACGGATTTCCGTAAAAATACGGAAGACTTACATCCCTGTGGTTATGGACTAGGCTAGGCCTAGTGTTACGAATCTTAGTTCATTGTACTAGGCCTAGGTGAAGTACTCACATCACAAAGTTTGTGATTGGAGTTCGCCTTCCAGTGAAGCCTGTTTACTTTTGCCTCCCATGTTTTCCTCCTATCTAGGTTTGTTGGGAATCTGAAAAGTTTTGAACCGTTTTCGGGACGATTTGAACAGCCCCACGCTGAACAGCCAGGCATTTTGTGATGGCAGCGCATATGCTGACTGCTCGAACGTACGTTGTTGCAGAATTAGTTGGCCCCAAAATGGTGCCATGAGGTCACGTGATCGAAAATTCCGGGACCCGAGTTGTCGCAACTCTCTCTATATAAGGCTCTGGCTGTGACTGATTTGTGGCAGTCCCTGATTTGAGCTTCCAGTGGTTGTTTGGATGGACACAATGGAACATCATTATCTCCACCCAAAGTCTCATCTCGCGAAGGAGAGGTTCTGTCAGAAACTGGTGACAGGTGTTCATCCAACATGCTGCTACACAGCTGGGATGTTATTTGATTAGCGCCCTCTTTCATTTTATAGACCTGTACCATTCTGTCATTTGGTTCTATCTCCACGTTATTGCTTGCTGTATATTTTAGTTCACTACACAACATTTTACTGCTCTCTTTTTTCTTTGTATACGAATCCTTTAAAGGCATCGAATAGTTATTGCTCATAGCCGCAGCGTTCTCACATACCTCCTTCCGACTTTTTGTTACATTTTGATTAGTTTCTTGCGTCTTACTTTTAGCTACGAACTTTCTCTGCTGAGCAAGATAGTATGACCTCTCACTTTGTCCTTTCGATTGAAACCGGCCGACGGCATGGTTATTCAAAGCTGCTCGATTAACAGTTATTATATCAGAGGCTGATGTGCGTCTTTTATCCCAATCATTGGCAGCCATCTGATACTCTTTCCGGATAAGGCTCTCTTTACTCTCATTCATGCCCAACATTTTGCAATTTCTTTCTTTTTCTGCAGTCTGGTATGTCGTACACTTTGTTTCGATGGTTGACGTTATACTGCCCTCTCTATTCTGTGCGCATGCGTCAATGAGATGTGCTGAACAGAGGTCGCGCGTGGTTGCAACTTTTGCAATTATGTCCTTCTCACTGCTTCGTACACTCTGATTCTTCTTTTGCGTCTTACACGTTGCTAAAACATTTTCCTTCTGAGATCGGAAATATAATTCCTTGCTGTTTGCTTTCGATTGGTCTTTGCTGGAACTCAAATCGACAACGAAAGAGCTATTTGAAGTCACTGTTCCTTTGGTGAGGTTGGCTGCCGAATTATCGATACCAATCTGCGCAGCTTTCTCGTTTCTGTTTTTCTCTACATTCTGTTTTGTTGTACAATTTGCGTCACTGCGTGGTGTTAAACTGTTCTCTGTACATAAAGCATTGACATGACTTGGATTACAGTCCTGCGCAGTTGTATCTTTCTTAACCGCTTCATTATCACTACATTTAACAGCACCATGGTTAATTTTCTTTCTCTTACACTTCGCCAAAAACTTTTTCTTCTGAGCAAGCAAATATGCTTCCTTGCTTTTTGCTTTTGATTGGTCTTTGCTTGAACTCAAATCGCTCTTTAGATTCACTGTTCCGCTGATGACATTTTCAGACCCTGATTTAAATCTGTCATTCAGTTTACTGGCACCCTTATGACACTTTATCTGGACAGTGTTCTCTCTCCTCTCATGAACGTGAAACACTTTGTCATTTTTGCCTTTCTCTGCGTTCTGGTTTGTTGAACATTTTGCGTACCAGCGTGTTGTTACACTGCCCTCTCTATCCTTTACACAAGAAGCAGGATGGTTTGAGCAGCCACCTTGTGCAGTTGTTTCATTCTGAACCACGCTCTTCTCACTGCTTCTAACAACACCCTGATTCCTTTTCTGCTTCCTACACTTTGCCAAAAACTTTTCCTTCTGAGCAAGCAAATATGCTTCCTTGCTTTTAGCCTTCAATTGGCCTTTGCTTGAACTCAAATCGCTGTTTAAATTCACTGTTACACTGATAACGTTGTCAGACCCTGATTTAAGTCTGTTATTCAGTCTATCGGCTCCCGCATGACACTTTATCTGGACAGTGTTCTCTCTCCCCTCGTTGACTTGAAACACTTGACAATTTCTGTCTTTCTCTGCGTTCTGCTTTGTACATATTGTCTCATAGCGTGTTGTTACACTGCTCTCTGTGTCCTTTGCACAAGAAGCAAGATGGTTTGAGCAGCCACTTTGTGTACTTTTATCATTCTCAGCCGCACCCTCTTCACTGCTTATTATAACAGCCTGATTCTTTTTCTGCTTCCTACACTTTGCCAAATACTTTCTCTTCTGAGCCAGCAAATAGGTTTTGTGGCTTTTAGTCTTCGATTGGTCTTTGCTTGAACTCAAATCGCCATATGGATTCACTGCTCTACTAATGACGTTGTCAGACCCTGGTTTAAGTCTGTCATTCAGTTTACTGGCACCCTCATGACACTTTATCTGGACAGTGTTATCTTTTTTCAAATGAATGTGAAACATTTGGCAATTTCTGTATTTTTCTGCGTGCTGCTTTGTTGTACATTTTGCCTCACAGCGTGTTGTTACACTGCTCTCTATGTCATTTGCACTAGAAGCAAGATGGTTGTCTTGTGCAGTATCTTTCTCAACCACAACATTCTCACTGCTTCTAACAACAGCCTGGTTCTTTTTCTGCTTCCTACACTTTGCCAAAAACTTTTTCTTCAGAGCAAGCAAATTGGCTTTCGAATGAATATTATCTGGAATGTTAGAAGCAAGTGACGTCATTTCCTGTTTAACTTCATTCGTTGTCTCTCTGGCTTTCTTTAGATCATCTTTGATCATCTGTTCATCTTCTTTTCCTAGTTCAGCTGGTAAGCTATTATTTGTACCCATTGGTTTAGATATTGCACACTTTCCACCAATCAGGTACCGACTAACGGTCTTTACTTGATTTCTGCTCAAGTCAAATCGAACCCGTTTTCTCGCTTTCTCTCCAACGACTGATTTATTTGTTATCTGTGTTGAAACCTTTTCCTCGCTTAGATATTTGTGAGGTGTCATTGGTGAATGGTAAGGTGGAGGCCTACATACAGGTGGTTGATACTGCCCGCCATTAATTGAAGTATGGTATTCTGGAGTAAATCCTCTGTAGTCCATTGACTGTATTTGTCTCGCAGCAGGATTCATGGGAGGCCGATATGGACAAAGTACTTCATTAGATAATCTTTGATGCATCCTCAATTCTTGACGTCTCTCTTTTATCCAGAGCCTCTCTAATCGTCTATCTTCAAGATATCTTTCAAAGATGAACCTCCTTCGGTGGTCGTAAGGGTCTTTGGGTTCAACTTCACACTCTACATTAACCGTTGCGCGTGCGAGGTTCTTTGGGTGAGCATCCTTGTACGATTCACCCGGCAGTATACCCTCTTCGGCTAGACTGAAAAAAATCATATAACCCGATTGTTCGGCGGTTTTATTTACTATCGCAAATGTTTCATCATTATCAGCAAATGCGCCCTTTGGTGTCTCTTCCTTTTGGTTATTTTCAGGAAGACTTCGCTGGCGGTTCTTGTTTGCCAACGAATCATTCGTAGCTGTTAATGTAATAATTTTGCCGGTGTTTCTGGCTGCTACTCCGATGATGTCATGATGTTCTGACATATCTATCACGGAGTCGGTGTCGCTTTCGTCATCAGACACGTCATCGATGTCGTCATAGTTGTAATCGTCGATGGCGTTAAGCGTTAATAGTGCTGGAACAACGAGCTGTTGCTGGGGGTAGTTGTGGTGGTTACAACCCTTGTTCCAGTAGGAGACATGGTGGTTAGAGGCCTCCGTAGGTCGAGGTAACTGTTGTTGTTGTTCGTCCTCGATGGTGTCGGTGCCGTTTGTCGTCAATGAGTGACGAATGGCGGCCGAGATGTGATCCTGCAGATGTTTGGGACCACCAGTGAGGTCATCCAAATCAAAAGGAAGGGATCTGAAAACACAAGAAAATATGTCCCACGTTACAGTTACTTGCGAACATAACCCTCCAATGACCCTTCCCTTTCTTTCAATATTTACACCGACATTTGTATGTATAGGCTATTTACTGGGTAAAGTACAATTTAAATTGACTTTGTTGCTTATATCTGAGCACATCTTAAAAAAACTCTACCCTAACACGACACCTACCACAATTTCACGGCAGTTATTCACAGCCTAGCCTACTTTGCATATAAGAATCTGGGCTGATGACATTCTCGTAAACTGTTGAAGCATGTCTAAGAAGGGCGGCGGAGCCAGGGGCACGTGTCCTCCCAGTGTTGTGAAAACCTCAAAGCCTTAAAATTTAATGAAGTAAAAGTGCCCCTCTTTGATAATAAAAAAGGACAAGTTTCCAATTTTCTAAGCTGAGAGTACCCCTTTTTTCAAACTAAAGTGATCAAAATAATCAAACTGTGCACTTTTTGTTATAACAAAGAAACAAATACTGGAATTTATGGTATGGATTGCACAGAGAATGAATTTCGTCGGAAAGTTTTGAAGAAACTGAGTGGTTTGCACCCTCAAATCAAAATCACATATCACACTGCCCTTTGAAGCCTGCGCCCATCCAACCCTTTCCGCCGATTCTGTTCATTAGGGTTCACATTGCTGTACCTTAATAAACTTTGTTTGAAGCCGAATCTGGCAAAACCTGACACGAAGCATCTACTTAAACTGTAGTACGTTTGCAATCTCTAATATATTAAAATAAATAGCAGTAGAGAGGAAAACATTGACCTCCTGACCAAAATAACTAACTGTATGTTTGATTAAGATAAAATACGAAATAATTTAAACTATGAGAGAAATATTTTCAGTTTCACTTAAAATACAGCCCAATACAATTTGGGTTATAATGTACGTTGTCCTTTGCACAATCAATACGTACACAATCTGAATACCAGGTTGCTAAACAACTGCGCATCATGCAAACGAAAGTACGATTCTTTAAATCTTTCAGATTAACATATGCATGCTTCCTATATGTTCAAATTGACAGCAAAGAGTTAGAAAACAACTCACCTTCCGTTAAGACTGGATTCAGCGTTCATTTCGTGAACTAACTTTCGATAACTTTGGAAAAACTTTCCGAAAAACTTTGCGTAAACTCTATAGAGATCTGCTAAGTAGTGCTTGTTGATACAAACTAAGGTTCGTCGCTACGAAATATCTTCACTTGATGTTTTCCATTGTGACGTTATGTCCTGCCGGTATCGCGCTTTCTTTTATGTTACTACAACGCGCGCATGGTGTGTACATTTCCATGTGCGTGACGTCTTTACGATGTACAGTTTTCCACGACGTAGATTAGCTCACATTGACGCAATTACGCACACGGGCTATTTTCTTGGGAAAAAATATACTACGTCATCGTATACGGACTGTTACGCGCGTTACAGGAAAGAAAAGAGGGCGGGCTCTAATGAGCTACAAAGTGCAATAGAAACTTCTGAAGGGTAACGCATTGTGAGTCAAATTTGCAAGCGTTAGAAATGAATGCTACTCTAAATTTCAATGTAAATTGCTGTTTTTGAATAGCGAACGTACACTGGCATGCTCGCGTTCAGAGTTGTGCGTAATTTAGGTTGAAAATCATTTTAAATATCAGTAGTGTCTCCGAGGAGGTACCGATAATTATTTGTGTAGAACTCTGCTTAATAATCGCTAAATATACTCTTTCATTTATAATTGAGATATTTTAGGAGTGTATCGACAGGACCCTATATTTACTAACAGTACAGAGAATATATGTCAATTCAGTGGCGAATGAGGTGGAAGGGGGGGGGGTGTAATGGCTGTGACCCCCCAAGTGAAATTTCACCGAATTTCACTGAAAGTATGAAAAGAGCATCTCAAAATCACACTCAATGCAAACAATAGAGATGTATTTCATTCAATTGTATTTTTATGTTTCACAGGACGATAAAAACCTGTTCAAAAAGTTTAATATAATAGAGCGAAATTACTATGAATGTTTGTATATTGGAAAATATTAAACAGAATTTTAATTATGAATTTCTGTTTCTGTCTTGTCTTGTCTTTGGTGATGCAAGGAATGGCATGAGTAAATACAACGCAAGACAAGACAACCAGATCAGATTTTGCCAGACCAGACAAGAGAAGACCAGACAATACAATACATGTGGTTGTAGTTCCATGATTAAACTAAGAGAGACTTGTTCCATTCAGTTACTTACCTTACGTCATTCATCAGCTCAAGTTATGGTAAACGTTCACCCGTGTAACACTGATCCGAGGACATAACCATATCAAACAGATAGTCGATGGATTAGAACCTAGAAATTATTTCTTTTTACACTTGACGATAAAAGCAACCCAAGGTAGAGCCTGTGCACGAAAACCAAACACATTGATTCACTCTCAAAGAACTTATTTGTACCATGGAGGTAAAACCTCCATGGACCAACAGAGATAAATAATTAAAACTAACGATCCGCTCTATGAGACTTCTATAATCCATACTGAGGAGCAACATAGCATAACTTAAATTCCATTTCAAAACAGATCATGAATATTCAAGTTACTGTAGTTGTACTAAACGTACTGTTACACAAGCACCATTCATGCTAACACACTCGACTTAATTTCTTCATTAATTACACATAACTATTCGTCGATGTGATGTCGTGATGTGTCTCGGCCATTTTTGCTAAGATCATGTGATCATGTGTAAACAGGACAGTAGATCATTCACCCGTCAGTATATGGTTGGTAAAACTGCAAGAAATTTGGTGATCGAAATATACAAAGTAGCTGTAAAATTCACGTATTCGGCGATGGACATTATTTACACCAAACCCGACATTTGTCAAGGAACCGACAAGGCCTTCATGTCATATTTTAACTCTCTCCGATTATCAAAGATAACGAGATTCTAACTCAACAACACAACGCCGATAGTTATCGGTAAGTGTTTCGCGCTAGTGACAAATAATCCACGATTACAATTCTGCGCTTGCGCAATGGAACCATACACTTGTTTATTATCACAGTATTCTACCTGCCATATCCTTACATTATTTTATGCTTACTTTTTTCTATGATTTTTTTAAAATAATCAAACCCGAAAATCTTGTGTTGTATACCACGTTCATTTGCTTCATTGACTTACACACTAAATTTGCCACTTTCCTAGTTCGCAAGAGAATAGCGAGACAGTTGCGTGCGCACTGGAAATCGACTCCCCCCCCCCCCCACCACCCATGCACGTGCCATCGTCAGTCTGAAAGGGTTAAGTCGGGTTTTCTTTTTTACATTCAGCCGGGGAAGAATATACGGTTTCGTTAATAAATACTAGTATGGCTTTTGTCTACGTTCTTTACCATTTCAATCACTGTCAATCCCTTTTACGGTATATTTACAAATAAACGTATTATCAGTGCGGCTAACTAAATCACAAGGCACGCGATTGGATATTTGGCGTGAAAAGGAGAGTACGAAATCACACCTTGTTTAAAAGTCACCACTGATCTATTTGCTTTAAGCTGGAAATTCTTTCTCTAGTTTGAACACAATCAAGCAGTTAACACTAACACTTAACTGTTAAGTCCGTATCAAAATTGTTAAGCTTCCGTTCTGGAGATAACTCCAGTGTTTGCTACCGGACCAAATGAACATTTCTCTTGTAGAGTTTGACGCTCTTTTGTTGGAAAACACAAGGCCGGGTGACCCGGATTGAGAAGCCACAGAGTAGCTTATTTCAACCCTACCACTAATACATCTGAAGAGAGGTGGGGATGGGGGGAGGGGGGGTATTAGAATACACATTGTATACTTATCTTCGAACAAAAATTGAAAGGAAATAATTCTCAACTATCTTTCCTTCCAAATTGCGATCAGAAATGAGTCACGCGTAGTTTTTACCAATACCTGTGTAAGGAACATGGAGGAAATCCACTGAAGTCATGTTTTCGGCAAATGATTGTATATCAAATGCATGCTCCTGTGTCTAGTGTTCTGCAGGGTTAACTTTAGCTCGACAGTTACTTTTTATGTTGCCAGAGGCGACTTGTTGTACAAGTATAAACCACTGTACCAGTTGAAACGTACCTTTTTCATACGTAATATTCCCCTGCCGCCAAATCCTACTGCTTCTATGTTATTTTAAACCGCCATCTTGTTTGAGTTCGAGTTCGTCAATATTTTCTCCCTACTTTGACCAAGAAAGATATAACAAGAACGAACTTTTGGTGCCGGAGGGGCTGATAAGTGACAAGTGTATAGGCCTACCATATTGCAACTCTGAAGTAAGAGTCATTTACTCAAACCAGTGTGGGATTAGGCAGCGAGAGGATTTGCTTAAACATGTATATACCGTATACAACTGATCTTCACCACATGAAGGGACTGCTCATCCCCACCCCCCCCCCCTCGCCTTCCACCTTCTCTCCCCATAAATCGTTCGTGCCTATTGAAATTGAATGCGCTTACATAGGAAGAAGTAAGCGTTCATGCATTACTCGCTTGCTCTTTCACTGTTTTGCTGTTATTTTCCTGTTTTGTTGATTCAGAGAGAGCAGTGTTTCGAATTTAATCCCGACCAGGCTCAAATCCGCAGGTGAGTAACATTCTCTCCTAACGGTAGGTCTGATTCGCGTGGACGGCTCGTGTGGGTCTGTTTATTTAGCAGTGTAACAGTTGGTGCTTTATATACTTAGCGAAATTCCCAGATGAAGAAATACAACAGTGAAACAAAAATGACAATATGATGCGAGCAATCAAGTCTTACGTAATATATACGCGTGCCGTGATCAGTAAAAGTTGACCAACATTGGTAACATGTGGTGTCGAACAAGGAACACGAATTATCTTCATTATATCAGGGAGGGAGTTGCCAGATCCCTGCATGATTAAATGATCATGTCAACAAAACAGGTAGCTCTTTTAAATTAGATTTTTCAGTTACACGTCAACAGTCTAGACAGAAGGACGGAACCATCGCACTCTCTACGGAATCTTTAGGTTGAAACTCTTCCTTAAGTTTCTTTCAATATCAACCGAATCAAACAAGTCATCTGAAACCTTTGGAAACACATATTTTGGAGTCTTTTTATTCAAAAGCACTATTCAAATTTTGATTTTGTTTCTGCGAAATGTTCCTCTTTTTTCTTAATAAAGTAATTTACATTACTGGAAAATTATCTACAGATAAACTATTAACTGATAATGCGTGTATCATACTCATAGGCCTATAGTGGACCTTAATGATTTGTCGGACGCACTGGACGTAACAGAAACCGTTTCGTCTATAAACCACAAGGCTGTTTCATATCCTGCCTCGTAAATACAAAGGTTTTGCGATATTTCCATATTTGAAGGTTCGATTCAGGTACGGTGGGTTCAGCTAGGCGTCAAGTTAATATCAGTGTTGTAGTACGCCTATACGAACGGTAGGCAACAGAAACTAAATCAACTTCTTACTACCGTACAACTTGAACGAGAAGAGACACCCAGGAATATCCTACATTTTATTAACGCTCCCTGCGTATCTTCGATTAGAAATATTAAGTAACGTAAGTTGCAATCAAGCTAGAAAGGAATGGAAAGTGCTGATATCTTGGAAAATCCAGAGATTCAGAAATGGATTCAGAAGGAATATGACAATTTATCTCAATTAGTTCCAGATATTCCATCCTCCTTGTTGGATTCGTTGAATGGATGGGAACCAGAGGTAACTTCCGGTTGTCAAGAACTCAAACATTTCAAAGAAAACTTAGATATGACGATTTCAGGAATATCAAATGATATCATTTTAGAAGAACATGAAATGGCGAATGACTCTGCAGCTTGTGGAACGTCTTTTTCTAATCCGGTCAATTATTCTCTTTATTCGGTCGATTTATCGCACTCTGCAATCGCAACGGATCCAAGTTTTTCATTTCCCGCGCAAACTAATACGAATGATCATCAAAATCCATCTTTGAACCAGACGACTCTAACAACCTGTCAGTTTTCAACTGAAATACATCCAAGAATAAATAATCCATTTAATGTGCATTTGGAAGGACAGATCGACGAGAACTTTGCTCATAATTTACGGAAAGCAAAAATTCCAACTCCTAAAAAGCGAAGAAGACGAACAACTCCAGCACAGAGAAAAGCTGCCAATGTAAGAGAACGGAGGAGAATGTTTAGTCTGAACGATGCTTTTGATCAGCTACGAAAGAAAGTTCCCACCTTTGACAACGAAAATAAGTTATCGAGAATCGAAACTTTAAAATTAGCGATAAAATACATCGAATTTATGAGCAGTGAATTAAACGATTGAGCTGATTAAAATATGTACGTGGGCTTAGGCGCCTAGTGAAAAATAATAAGGTTTGCTTTCTATAAATGACTTTACCCTTATCAAACCCACAATTAAAATTAAATTAAGTAGCTTTCCGCACAAATGTGCGCGTCTATCTTATTGTAGTTCTAATTTATAGCCTAAATATGCCTAAGAATGTACCAATTCACGTCCAAAAAACATTTATTTTCCTGGGGGAAGGGTCCCTACGTGACCTACGGCACACCTCTTCCTTTTCAAAATACTGGATACACTTTTTACAGCAGTCTCCGTCAGAATTAGTGGAGAAATTTTAAAATCCGTCACATTTATTTTATTAATTAATTCGTTCTTATGTTAAAAGCTTTGTTTTAATCTAAGATATTTCACATAAGGCTATATATATTTGGTGTATAAACTAGTAAGTAACCTTCAGAAGGTAAAATTTAAGTTTTGCGCTCGTTTGATTGGGGAGGGGGGTGGGGGGGTACGTGACAGGTACATAGGGCGTGGGGCACACAGCCAATAAGTTAAAGTGGCATTAGCTAAGACACACCATGGAGAGGAAGAGTTGATGTATATCTCCCCCCCCCCCACCCATCCCTTTCCTTGGCTAGACAAACAGATGTTTTGATACAGCCTCGCTCAGTTGCAAGGGTGACAGCTTTTGCAAGTTGTATTATATGAATATAAGATTCCAAACTATAAGCGAGATAATATTATTTTGTTTAAAAACCTCAAACTAATTAACCCAAATCGCCCTTTCCCTGCTCCATGATACCTTTTGAAATTTCATCGTTGATTGTATTTTATGTGTTGTGTTGTTAATGGCGTATAATGTCATTGTCCAGTTTGTGCAATAAATCATATAGTAAACAGTACACTGAATCGGTCTTTCCGTCGGGGGCGTGTCTATAATTAGGGGGCGTGTCCGTAATAGTACTTCATGTGTTTGCCATTGACTTGAGCTTTCATGGATGCGATCTGACTTATTGAACAGAGGACAACCATTCTGAGAGTCTGTTGAAACGGATCTTGAAACCAACAATAGTTAGATGGTTATGTGTCCAACGCAAAAGGGAACAAGTGTTGTTCAAGAATGCTGCCATCACCAGTAAAATAAAACGCAAAGATTTAAGTCTTCCGTACACACAGAGAAATAGTCAGAATTCCTCATCAGCAAGGAAATTTACAATAAGGGGAAGAAAATTGTTCTCAACTAAAGATCACGGACGTGGGGAGGTGGAACTTTTCCCATCCCTGGGTCTCCAAGCCCTCTGCCTCCTAAATTTTACCTGTGTTGTGTACCTTATGAGACCAGGTTTCCATTTTTAAACTCCCTCCCACCACCACCACCACCAACAAAAAGGTTTGCTTGCCATCCACTTGTCCCCTCTCCCAACTATGGAAATTCTGGTACTGCCACTGTCTAGTGGGTAAGTGTGGATGGGGAACAATCTGATAACTCTACCAACAGTCTTTGTTATCAACATGAATGTAAGTTTTTCATATTAAAACATTAAAATTAAACTATGGAGAACCTAGTTCTATGAACTCCAAAAAAATATTGAGATGAATATTTTAGACTCTAATCAAGATGAATTTTCATTAAAAATGAAACAACAAAGAAATTTTCTATAAGTTTAATTATTTATTGGTAAAATTCTCTATGAAATTTTTTGAGATATTGAACAAAATTGTATTAAACATTCAGGGAAGATTTGGACGGATGTGTATGAAATATTTGGAAAATTTAGCAATTGAGTGTATAAAAGAAGCATTTTGTGACTCTGTAATTTAATTTCAAAATGACATAAAAAAGATGATTTCTGTACTAGGTGTTTCACATTACCACATTGTAAATAAATGAGTGTTGACAAATTCTGAACAATCTACCACCCCACCCCCTCCCCCAAGCCAACAGAAAATCCAGCACCACTACGTAGAATTTTTCCTGTGACAACCAACATACACATCTAAATCTGTCTCCCACCCCTTCCCACCCTTTACCCCCCCCCCACCTCGTTGCAACACCCATTTTTATCTCTCTTTCACTGTGCACTTATCTTCCAACAAATTGTCAAATTTGAAAAGATTAATTTCTAATGGTTTCATCCCACTGTCTGAAAGTGACTGAAGTTTTCTGTCTGACAACCAAAATCACATTTGAGGGTTATTTTTCTGACAACCAACCAGCTTTATCACAGACAGAAAAACGATCAGTTATGTATTTTACATGAACGTTGTAGCACGACCTTGTTTGCTGTCAGAAAATTCCAGCTTAACTGAGGGGACAACCAGCATTTTTCGTAAAATCTTGTTTACAATGGCAGAGATGACGAACGCTATTTTGATATAAATCAGTCAAGCAGCGAAAGAGACAGTGTTTATCACATTCTTGGCTTAACTAAATATCTATGAAAGAGATAAGAGCTGCAACCGACACATACCAGCATAAAAGTAGGAATCATCCAAGCTTCAAAAACAATTCCATTTCATGCAGATTAATATTATATTGTGAACACAGAAAGCTCAATCAAATAAATGTTAAAACTTTTTACTGGCAGGCTGGAAGCTTTGGTTACCAAACCTCGAAATTCAGGCATAATTTACTGATTATATGCCAGAAGATTTCGTCATTTGCTAGTGGAAATAAAAGCACTGGAAGTTTTCTGCCAGTGTAATACACATGTAGATTGTGTATTAGTCCATGGTAAAAGCCTGTGGACATTTTATTGTTTACCAAGTTGAATTCCAATAAACTGGCAGTTTGAAGCAAGTGGTTACAAATTCTAGGCCTGATTGTGGTGTGTATGTATATCAATAGCCTGTGTATCTTTAAACAGTGCATATAATGGGTGTTGGTAACATGAAACACACAATCACACATCACACTATAAATTGTACTTACACATGTTGCATCAGCCATGTACCATTACATACAACATGGTAGACACATTTAAATATACACCATACATAACATAGTTCTCAAAGCACACATATTAATATGTACTATAGAATAACACATATGTTGCACCATACATGAAATAACTTGCACATGCTATATCAGCCATGTACCATGACATACAAACATTTAAATATGCACCCATATAACACAGTTTTCAAAGCACACATATTACATATGTAAAATAGAATGCCCTATATGTTGCACCATACATGAAATAACTTGCACATGTTACATCTCTAAGTGTACCATGACATAAACATGATACAAGCATTTAAATATGCACCCATACATAACATACTTCTCAAAGCACACATGTTACATATGTAAAATAGAATGCCCTATATGTTGCACCATACATGAAATAACTTGCACATGTTACATCTCTAAGTGTACCATGACATAAACATGATACAAGCATTTAAATATGCACCCATACATAACATACTTCTCAAAGCACACATGTTACATATGTAAAATAGAATGCCCTATATGTTGCACCATACATGAAATAACTTGCACATGTTACATCTCTAAGTGTACCATGACATAAACATGATACAAGCATTTAAATATGCACCCATACATAACATACTTCTCAAAGCACACATATTACATATGTAAAATAGAATGCCCTATATGTTGCACCATACATGAAATAACTTGCACATGTTACATCTCTAAGTGTACCATGACATAATATCAGCCATGTACCATGACATACAACATGATACAAACATTTAAATATACACCATGCATTACATAGTTCTCAAAGCACACATATGACATATGTAAAATAGAATGCCCCACTCAGAAGAAATCCAGTTTTTCCAAACTGAAATATTCCTCCACATGGTAATTAAATCCAAATAAAATTTAAATAATAAAATTGATATAAAACTATAAACGTATTATTTTATGGTCATCAAAATTGACTCAAACTGCTTAAAACTTGCTATAGGTTCTCCAAAGTACTTTCATGGAGTGACCATTCATTAACTTCAAAAATTTGCTAGGTAAAATTAGACAAGAGATGTCCCAGTATAAACGGGTAAATGAGTGCTTTGAGAATTGAATTAAATCTGCTTGAGCAAATTTGAGCATGCATGACCATTTTATGACTTTTCTAGCATATTTTACTGATGACCTTTGACCGTGACATCACACTTGATGGAGACTAAGGTGTAACCAAACCAGAGGTTTTTCTTCAGAGGGTGGTAGCAGTGAGATTGGAAGATGATATGCAGTCACCATTGCTTGATCTCCTAGGAAACTAGATTCCTGAGTTGAGAATTTAAGTTCTTTTCCTTTGCCAAAAGGTTGTTTGAATGTTTCTTAAATGCCTCATATTCCTGAAAAATGAAAGACAAAATGTAGCAATTCTTTGGAGAAGAACATAAAAAAGGTGTGTTTAAAGATACAAGTTTCATAATGACAGTAGATATTGCTTTGTGAATATTTCTTTGCTTTGACATATCTTTAATACAACACTTCTCATCTTTTAAATTGAATGAATATAAACTACCAATGTTTAATATTGAGACTTTCAGAAGCGAACCCTACATAGGGTCAATATCAATCCATGAAAGAAAAAAAAGTGCAGAAATGTCACATTTAGTAGCAGTTTCAACGTGTTGCCAAATTATGGGTGATGCCAGATCCATTAACAAAATATTACCAAATATGACAAATTCAAATCATAATTTGTCACACCAAATGTTATAAAGATGTGATTTTGACGTAACACAGCACAACATTTAGAACACATTTGTTTATAGGAAATTCCCTCCACTGGAAATTTCCCTCTATAGAAACTTATGATGTTACTGACCAGTTGTAATTCTTTCAGAGTTTTTTCAGCAGTTTCTTTCTCTCCTTTGAGGCTGATGACCCTCAGATTAGCTGATACGGCCTCTGCTTCTCTCCTGTCAAACAAAATGACAAATGCTATTAGGAAAGGCCTTTATGTGTTGATGTCACTTATGCATCTCTCGTATATGTTAGATAGAAAAACTAAAACGTAGCTCCACTCATCTGTAAATATTTGTATGGTTATGGTAGCACTATTGATAAAGCAATACTATTGAAACTATGGAATGGTAGTCCCATTGTTGCTACCTTGCTTGACTAATACCAGCTTTCCAGTTCCCTACTGAGTGAACCATGACTGCTAGTAGCTGGTACTATTCATACAAATGTAGCGATTTCATGTACTAAAAAACTGAGGACTAACTAGTGCTATTCTGAAACCAAAGATGAGCCTGGTGTAAAAAAAAAATCACAGAACTTTGCCAAAAATGCGGTATAGGCTTCAGTTTGCATATGCTACAGTGTGTTAGGATAAATAGTTTTTGTGCCCCTGCAGGTTGGATATCCATAGGTAATGAAAATCATGCGAACGACGGATCAAATGATACAACGCAGCCGACTTGTTATATAGGTTTACACTGTATGAAATTATGCATCTTGGCCCCAAGTAACCACAAAACCTCACAGCCTTTCCATCTTGCGGTCAATTGTGTTTAGATCAGGTGCAGTTTAAACGAGATCAATTTGGAAAGATGCAAAGGGGCAGTGGCATCAAAAGCCTGCCACATCAGCTTTTTATCTACTTAGAACTGGGACAAAATGGAATCGTGACAAGGTTTGTTTATAAACTGTCGAAAACTTACTCAAATTTTTGTTTCATTATTTCAGTTTTGGTGTCTGCCTCCTTGACTTTCTCTTCCAGTTCTCTGATTTCTCTCTGCCGATCCTGAAAGCCAAAAAAAAATTATAACAATGTTTTTATCATTTTCTTCATTTAATCAATTTTTGGAGCACATGGATATTATGTAAAACACCACCAAATAGCTTAGAAAAGGGTTTCATGACACAGAAATCATACTTTAAATGTTATCACAAACACTACACAGAAGATGAAAAGATATCACTGAGTCCCTTGTTTTCGAATGTATAAAGCTTTTATTCATGTGATGTATAAAGCTTTTATTTCGAATGTAATGTAATGTATGTAATGTATAAAGCTGAATGTAATGTAATGTAATGTATGTAATGTATAAAGCAACATGTAATGTATAAAGCTTTTATTTCGAATGTATAAAGCTTTATTCGAATGTATAAAGCATTATTCACTATGTTTAAATATGTAAATATTTTTGATGCTGTTGCCAACATGATGAAGCTGTCAAATTTAATATTATCTACTGCTTGTATCGTGTTCCTTAAAATAGAAAATCTGGAAAAGTGGAAATTTTAAAAAAGTATGAAAAGCTAAGATTAATTATGACAATCCACCTCTGTAATCAAATGGCAGTTCCTCTTTAGGCCTGGCAAAATAAACAATAGGAACTTACTAAGGTCATCACAAACATCTCTATAACACAAGAAAGAAAAAGAAAGAAAGAAAAAAACAAAACAAAGATGGCTGGGATTTGTTTATCCTGTAAAACATTTAAATATAGACTGAATACAAGTCTATACCTGAAGAAGTTTGCCTCTCTGCATAGCCAGGTCAAGGAATTCTTGTCTCTCGTTTTTCAGCTTTTCAGTCTGAATGGTTTGGTTCGTCTCCTGCATGTGGACGGATGCTTTGTAATTCTTGAACTCATTCTCGGTTGCTTTCGATTGGTGCAGCGGAAATAGGAAAGAAAGACAGTCGTGAGTTTCACTACTTACGGGTTTCTATCATCTCATTAAAATATTTCTTTTATCATTAACGGACTCATTCACAGTGTTGGGAATTTCCTCCGTCAAAATTTTGAGTGTGCCAATGATGGGAGAACAGTGCGCCAGATATAAGTCAAAGATGTGAGCAAACTAAGGCGCATATGTTCGCAAGCAGTACACGAGTAGAATGCAACTGGCTTAAATACAGAGTGTTAACCTTTGGTGTATGACTGAGAAAATCACAAAGATTATTATTACTTTTTGACAGAAAAAGCAGCAAAAAGCTTGGAGTTCCATCAATGGATCCCACATACAGTTATTCCAACATGACATGTATCATATGTTGCATTACCTAATATGCTCATGCAGTTTTACTTATTCTGTGTGTTGAACA
Source organism: Apostichopus japonicus (assembly GCF_037975245.1). Lineage (NCBI taxonomy): Eukaryota > Metazoa > Echinodermata > Holothuroidea > Aspidochirotida > Stichopodidae > Apostichopus > Apostichopus japonicus. Next base: position 19,253,066 of record NC_092578.1, on the reverse strand, counting down.
ATTTGCATAAGAAACGTACCTGTGTAAGAAATGAATACTGTACTTATGTAAAATATATATATATATATATGTATATATATATACATATATATATATATATATATATATACATATATATATATATATATATATATGTATATATATATATAGCAGAGAGATAAAGTGAGAATATGTTTTTAAATTATACACATCTCACAAAAAGCACTGGATTGCAGACCCTTAACTATAACTGAATTAAGTTTAATTGGTTTCACATGAACTCACTCATTAACTGTTCATGTGAAACCATTCCATACTCGCTCTCTCCTTTCATCATATAAAACCAAATTCTATCAATGATAACCCACACACAAGTTACCTTGTAGTTTATCTTCTTGTTGTTGCAATCTTTCTCGAAGAATCGTCAAGGATGACTGATAATTCCTTTCATTTTCATGTATCTCATTTTTTAACTGGCTGTGGAGATAAGAACAACCAAACAACAAACTAGTCTCTTAGAAACAATCACAATATCATACCAGAAATTATAAAAGAAGGAATCAAATTTTCACTAATGGACTAAATGAATTGTACGGTATCTCAAACTACGGTGGTTGTTGTTCAACTGACTGTAAATATCAGTTCAAAGCAAGTGTTTATTGAAGAATAATAATTTGAAGACTAAAACTGCATTTATTGGAGTGAATGATTTGTGAAGTTTCTCATCATAGGAGAGGCCAAATGGTTGTAGACAGAAGAGATCTCTAATTTAGATCCATGGGTATTGATCTAACTTAGAGAGAGAGTTAGATACGAAGATACTAAGTTAGATAGACAGGTATCCATCTAACTTAGAAATCTCTAAGTTATTTCATTGGATATAGATCTAACTTAGAGATTTCTAAGTAAGACCCATGGGTATCAATCATGTGAATATATAATATTGCTTCCACGGCCAGTATGAAAAGAAGGTGCAAGCAAACCTGAAACATAACCTCAGTGTCCTTCTAACTTTCTATCCTACTTTCTATGCATCCCAATTCCAATCATTAAAAAGCAAAACAAATAGAACAATACCTGCAAAGTTGTTCATATTCTCTGCATTGTTCTTTCAAACTTTGTATCTGTTTCTCTAACGAAATAATCTGAGCTGTTTTCTCCTCAAGTGCTTTACAAAAGAGGTTACTATTATCCTCTTGCAACTGTTTATTTTCTTTTCTGAGTTGCTCATTCTGCCTCTTGTATTCATCTTTAAATCGGATGAGTTCTTCGTGATTCTCCGCCAGTTCCTCAAACCGCCTCTCTAACATTTTGCTTCTCTTCATTTCCACGTCTAACATTTCCTGAGCATTCTCTCTGAATTTTTCTAACTCCCTGTTGACCCTCTCCAAAGTGCCGGCTCTCAGAACAGCATCATCAGCTCGTCTTTTTAATATGCAGATGAGCTGCGATTGTTCGTCAATTCTCGAACGCAGCACCGCGGCTTCTGTTTTGTCATCTTTACTGAAACTTTTGAGCTTTTCAAGGTTTTCTTGCATAATGTCAACATCCTTTTGTAAGAAGAGGATAAAAAAACTGTAGATAGGACTGTGGAGAAACAGCTGTAACATTTGTCACTAGTTAGATACTTCTTAGCATGAAATGATTGTGAAATATTACAAGCAGCAATGATTGTCATGATCAGTTCAAAGTTAGCTAAATAATTGGGAATACATACAGAATCTAGTCTCGGGGAATGGTACTGTAGTTTGAAAAGTCATGGGAGCCATAATGCTCCTTACCATCTGAGTAATTATTATCAAATCGTTTGTTTTGTTGTAATTAATATTAAATTGTTTGTTTTGTTGTTTTTTTCTGGCCAGAAAGTGGTTGGAATATTCTTAAGTCTCCTACTGTTTGAGTGACCTGGTCTTTTAAAGGTTACTGCTCTTTTTGGTCATACTTTGTTTGTACTCTTTAGCAGATTTTCTACGCTTAGTTTCTTATTTACAAAAGGTGATGTTTATCTTGAAAAAATTGAAAATATGGCACGTGAATCAAATTTTACGGCCTAGACTGCACGCCTAGGCCTATAAAAATAAGTTAAACCTAAGTTAAATCTGTAGCAACCTAGGTTAGGCCTACCTGTTCTACGAAAATTCATATTCATCAAAGGAACATGGCTTTCTGCGGAATTGCATGTCAAAGCTTACACGTTATTCTTTGACTTGAATGCAAAAATGATATCTACAGAAGACATTAATTACCTTTTTACTCTCTGAAACCATAATTTTTAAGTCTTTCGGATTCCTAGTATGAGACGACATCTCGGGATTCTGTTTACATCAACCATGGAGATTAGGCTATAGACCAACTTGAAGCTATCCTAACAGTCACCGTCAGATTCATTCACATATTCATAGCCGAATTCGGAACGATCGGCAAATTCCTCACACATGTTTGGTTCATCGCGTCGGACATTATGACCATGTGTCGATGGTGGGGGGCAGGCGCGTAGCCAAGGGGGGCGAAGGGGGCAGCCCCCCTTGAGCATATTTTTTAAATTTTTGTTTTAATATTTTTATGATATCGCTAGTAATTTCAAAAGAGAAAATGCTAAGATGCAACTTACAAGGCCTGGGAAGTGCCATTTCCAGCGATCTGGGAGGCATTTTCAGCCAAAATTTTCTTGTACGCTTCGCGCCAACCAGTGGCGTCGCCAAGGGGGGGCAGGGGGGCACGTGCCCCCTGGAAAACCTAGTCCCCCCCGAGTGACCCCCCATCTGAGATTTGGGTTAGTAAAAAAAATATATATAGTTTGTTATATTCAACTCCCATCATCTGAGTTGGTTTTTCATAAGGACAAAGAAGCACAGTAATTCGTATTTTCTTCAAATGAGCTGCGAAAAAATGAAAAAGTTTATCCTTGACCGTCGGGTATCGAAGTCGTAACCCGCGCCATCACAACAGGTGTCGATATTTACATTGAATGTGTCAGTGCTCACGCCATACCAGCGGCTATACACGTCCGCTTCGCGAGCTACATGACTCATCGTTCAAAACAATGAATTTCCCTGTTCTGGCTGTGCTGCAGCCGTGTTTTTATTTCCTAGGAAGTAGGACGAATATTCAGAAAATCACTAGGTGCATTCCAATCAAATTCCTGAAAAGTAGGCCACCCCTACTCTCCAGAGAGCACTATTTCTGGACCTTTCTCATGATTCTGACCTCAGAATATGAAAGAACGCGCTTTATTTTTTCTGGACCGATGAGTAATATCGTTGCTGTGAACCCTAACCTTGAGGGCCTTTGTGTGGGCCTTTGTGTGCATTTGTCATATGGGTGAGAGTGTTTGTCTGCTGTCTGTGTGTGTCTTTTACCTCTCGTGAATTGGATGCCTGTGAAATGCCGAAAATCCGGACCTGCTGTGAGAAGGGAGGGTACTGCAGTATGTTGCCTTGGTCTGAGGTTGACAGGTTAGGAGCTGACGAAATGTGAGAATGTGAGGGTCCGCAGGCACCATACTTGCCTATATTTGTGGACCCATATATTAACCCTGTTTTGTAGGGGTGCAGAGGTCATTTGAGGTCAGATGCTTGTAGGAACAAATGGCAAATGTTCACACCTGCATACTGAGCCATACTCGATGTGTGATCCAACTTTGGATTGCATGGTGAGATCCCTGATAGGAGCCAATAACGATGCTGGAACCTGTTACATCTTAATAGATAATGGGAGAAAACGAGAAGGACAAGAAAGGAGTCGGGGGTCATGCACACATTACTTCAACAAATGTAGGTTCTATTGATAGGGTTAGGCATAATATCGACAGCATGTGGTTCATATCCTCTGCAAAATTCTGCGCGTTGTTAAAATCATTACCTCAAAAATAGCAATTTCCGGAGATATCTTCAGATCGAATTTAGCCCCCTCCCCCAGGACAGCGATCCGTATCCACCTAAGTGCCCCCCATCAAATGCTGGTGCCCCCCCTGTGCCCCCCGAGACTGAAAAGTCTGGTGACGCCACTGGCGCCAACTCATAGTGGCGTTACGCTTAGATAGTTTGCAATGCCGTATCTACCGCTCTGATAGTTTGCCTACATTTTCGCCCCTCCCTTGGCAAATTCCTGGCTACGAGCCTGGCGGGGGGGGGGGGCGGAAGAAAACTAGCTGGGCTTTGAGTTCTTACCTAAAGTAGTAAAGAAGTTTAACCCCTGATCGACCTAGCAAGAGGTCCTACGGGGGATAATAGATTTGTTATCAAAGTAAAGACAACGTTTTTGTTTTGTTTTGAGATCTTCCATAGAACAGGGATAGTTTTATCGATATTTATCCGAAAATTTCCATTACTGTTACTATCCTTTATTTTGAAATAACAATTTTAATGTAAGCGAAATTGTGACTTTAATGCTCTATTATTTACTCCAAACTTTGACGGATTGTGACGGTTGCCAATGACTTCTGTTTGAATCAGACAAGAATACGTCAATATTAGCGATAGGCCTAACTACTATCGTATATCGTTGGACAACCAGAGCCAAAATGTTGATGACGTCACCGTGGAGTAATATATCGAACTGAGAGTCGATGTAGATTTGAAATAAATCCGCTTTTATCTATATATGTTCAGGTTTCTGATTGTATGGTTTTGTTACATAATGGTAATAAATGCGTCTATCCCACTGCTGCCACCACTCAGTCGGCAAGTAAGTATGAGGGTGGTACAGTTTGATTGGTGTTTTATTTCAAGTGTATATATTGGTCTAATTTCACTCAAGTGACCTCCACCAGTGAACTCCCCGTCAGGCTCTATCTTTATGTCATCTTCCAGTCTATCCTTTTCTAAATTCCCAGTTAAATTAAAAATAGCCTGTTACAGCAATTTGGACAATTTTCTATAGTAATACCAATCGATCTATACTGTCCTATCCCATATTTAAAACATTTTAAGTACTGAATACTGACGGTATATATGAATTCAATTCGTAACCTATATATCTGGGAGAAACATGATTTTCATACTGCTTAGACTATCAGTAACAGTGCTTTGAAGCAATACATGAAAGTACAGTGTAGAAACAATGGTTTCAACTGGGTGCACTGACACATGACAAATCACTTGATATACTAAACAACTCAAATAATGTAGTACGTTATACACAACTTGGGCATATAGGAATATATTTGTGGACAACGAACTCATAGTCACAACACATTAAAGACTCGGACATCTAAATAAAGTAAGATCACCTCTTACAGACGTATAATATATAATCCACACCCATTCAGTGACTCTGAACTTGGGGCTTGCCTCACTCCAAAGCCTGTCTCAGTTGAAGGAGAAACACGGCTGCCACCATGATAATAGAGCCAAAAACGGCGAGCCAATCCACTGTTGCCTTGAAAATTGTCACTTGTCCGATAAAGGCCACAACACAAGAAATACTCGATGAAAATGCGACATTTTTGGCATCGTCTACCTCTAAAGCCAAAGCTTGAAACGCAACCTGTGCTAAACATGCACATTGATAAGCTATTATCGACAAAACATAGTTATTGTAAAATTTGACTTTCCAAGGATCGGAAAATAAAGCAGCTACGATTGTCATAGGAATTCCAACAATTCCATGAAAGCTTGAAACAACTTCACGTTCAAATTTCCCCTTTTTTTGCAATTTTTCTAACAAAAATGGAATAAACACCGTCAAGTAATCCAGAAGCGATCTTTACAACTGCTCCAAGAAGCTGCGATTGCAGATGATGAACATTTTGTCCATAACATACTTGGTTTACAAACTAGAATCACACCAGCTACGTCACCGATGAGAATGGCGATATCGACTTTATCGATTTCTTCTGTAAGGAAGAAATGTCCGAAGAGCATCGTAAATACAAGCGATGAGCCAACAGGCTAACGTTGTACTGTCGCCTACTTCAAGATTATACCCACAGAGAAAACCATAAGAATCCATAATACACCAATCCCACGAATCCACATGAAAGATATTAAAACATATCATAGCGTTTGTAATTGACAGTATATATATTCCCAAGAAGAAAATGCTAGAACAAAACACAGATAAAACTTCTCATAAATATTAGTTCAAATGGACTAAAATCGTTCATTGTCAGTTGTTTTGCGATTACAAAATTGATAGGAATACATACGCCATATGCAAGTGAGTATGTCCCTCTCTTCAAAGAGGAGAGTACGGCCAGCCATTTTTGGTTTGATAAGCTGCGAGAGATATGTTGCATTTGGCGGTACAGGAACAATCTCGCCGTATTAACGAAAACCTCCCTCTCTAGTGTTCAGTTATTCTTCTTAATAGTATAATCTGCATTGCCTTCAAGTTCAGCGTAGATCGAGCTGATTGCTTGACAGAATGTTAGGCTATGTAGCTTACTATATAGCCTATACCTGCAATTATTCTTGATACAATGAACTTGGATACTCTGAAGGACCGTGAAATAGCCGCGTACCGGTAATTTTGTCTTTTTTCCAATTTTGAATGGCCGATGGCAGTGTTTTCGGCATTAATCGTAAAAATATGTAATAATGTAAAGAACTGCGACGTCTTAATTTCATATCTTACAACAAAGGATTGTTTTTCGTGAGAAAAGATAGATTGTAAAGCTTTTTTTTTTTTTTTAGAGAGGCCCAAATGATTACTAATGAAAGGAAAATTAACAAGTATATAGTGTTGTTACGCAGGCCTACAAGCCCTAGCAACCTAATCCCTCAAATTTTGTCTCAATTGAAGAAGAACGACGACTGTTACGACGCAAACGGAACCCAAAATACCGACCCAGTCGACAGGAGCCTTGAAAATTGTCAGTTGTCCAAGATAGGCCAGGACACAAGAAATGGTGACTGAAACTATCACGTTCTTGGCATCGTCTGCCTCCAAAGCCAAAGCTTGAAACGTAGTCTGTCCCAAACATACAGCTAGGTAAGCTATTATCTGTAAGCAATCGTTGAAATCGAAGGATACTTTCCAAGGATCGGAAAATAGACCAGCAAGGACTGTTACCGGTATCCCGACAATTCCATGAAAAATTAGAAATAGCTCTTTGTTCAAAACTTCTCTTTTAACAATCACCTTGATCAACGTAAAATTAGCAGCGCAAAGGGAACCAGAAGCTATCGCAATGATAACACCAAGGGTGTGTCCTTGTAGGCTGCGGTTAACAGTATTCCCAAATACCATACTAGGCTTACCCACAAGGACCACACCAATTACGTCACCGATAAGAATTGCGATGTCGTATTTATCGACGTCTTCCGAAAGGAAACGAGATCCAATCAGCACCGTAAATACAAGAGTTGCACCAATTTCCAGCGTCGTACCGTCGCCAACTTCAAGGTAACGGAAAGAAGAAAAAATCGCAATCCACGATCCCACGCCCGTAAATGAAGCAGAAACGTATAGTAACAAGTCGTACCATGTATAATTGGCGGCACATATCCATGAATAAAATTTAACGATTATAGCTAAGTGGATGATACTTCTCAAAAACGACAATTCGTATGGGTTATAACCCTGCAATATCATTGCTTTTCCAATGATCAAATTTAACGCAACAGATAAACCAAGCATAAACGAATATGCAAATGGCTTGATTGAAGAGAGATGAAACGGACACATGATTGTATATTTTAGAATGAGTTATGCTGATGAGAGAAAGAACTCGTAAATAGTAGCTGGTAAATGAAAGGGTATACCCTCATTAGACGGCTGTCTGTACTATATTAATAAAGAGGCAACTGCATTGTCAACATGCTCAACCCAATCAACGTCGATAGCTTTGAAATTAGTTTATACACTGAGCATGCAGGGTATAGAAGTATGACAGAGAAAATTACCAACTCCTTTACTGTGCAAATGATTTCTCTTATTAATCAATTAAGACGTTTATATCTCACTGAATAAACATCCTTTTAAATGTGAAAGGGGTTAGCTATATAAGCTCGTTCGAAAGTAAATATTTGTGAGATGAATGCATTACAAATAAATTACATGACAGAAACATACTGACATATGCGTGGTTGCCGGATAACTACCCCCGGACAAATACCCCCGGGACAAGTACCCCCCTGACAATCACCCCCCCCCCGGACAAAAACCCCCGAGGACGAATACCTCCGAGGATAGCTACCCCCGGGACAACTATCCCCAGACATACACCCCCGAGGACAAATACCCCCTAGGATAAGTACCCCCCAGACAATTACCCCACGGACAAATACCCCCTTGACATTTACCCCCGCGGACAATTACCCCCCACCCCAGGCAATTACCTCCGGGAAAACTCCACCCGCCAAATACACCGGCACAGATACCTCACCAGGTGACTACCCGAACTAAACCAGAATACGCCCCAGTCCCCCCCCCCCCCGAGCCCGTGAACCAAGCGGACCTTTAGCTGGTGAACCCCGTGATACGAATATATATGTCCATATGACTACGGCCTCATTACTATTCATAAGGGGCGGGGCTTAAACACTGGTTTAATAAAAATTAACTTTTAATGAGGCAAACTCAGAATTGGCAAGTGGGATCATTCTCAGACTTAGCAGGTAGATTCCACATAGTGAATTGATGAATCCTATTTCTTTTGTTGAATCTCATTCATATTAATAAGTAGGCGGGGCTTAGAGTGAATTCCTTCAAATATAAATATATGTGTTACCAGTAATATTGGTAAGAGGCTTGGTTAAACACCCTTATCAAAAGTTGAATATTTTACTGTAATGTCTTGGCAAAGAACCTTAGATGTTGTCATTTATTTTCTATGTAACTTAACAAGAACAATTTTGTCGCTTTCGATAATTTCGAGCTCATAATTCTTGCTGATGATCTCTACATTTCGTTTTCAGTTTCAAAATCAACAAATCGTTAGAATATTATTCAGTAATCCAAAACGTTTCAGAGCATGGGCTAATAGACGTTCAAACATTTAGTCATTCAAAACTCGGTATTGTTTTTCTTCCACGTTGACATATATGAATAAAACGCTTGTAAAAACCAAAGCAAATTGTTCCGACAACCTCTTTACACTGTTTACTCCCTCCCCCCCCCCCCACACCCCCTCTCTCTCAGACCGACTGCATGGTCAAGTGGCTAGAACATCCGACTTGCAGCCGGTAGGTTAGGGGTTCGACTCCTGGCCGGGTCATACCGAAGACTTAAAAAATGGAACCTACTGCTATTGTGCTTGGTGCTCTAGCAATGAAGTAGGGAAAACAAGCCAGTGAGCCACAACTGAAAAAAAAAGCCGTGGTCGGAGCAACTTAAACCAATTCGTTAGAAACTGAGCCGTAAAACCTTAACAAATCAACTCTCTCTCTCTACCGATCAGGGTATAGTGGACAGACCACTGGCGTAGCAAGCGGGGGACAGAGGAAATAATACCATCAGAAATGTTGGGATCGCAAAAGCGATTGTGAAAAGAACGAGCGATCAAAAAATAATTTTAGTACATGGATGTGTAACTGATTGCTCCGATTTGCATCCAAGGGCATTTCGAAAAATGAGATATATGCAGGCCCATACGCTGGGGGGGGGGGGGGAGGGGTGGAATGGTTCAGACGACCATCATTTCCCACTTGGCACCATCAAATATTGAAAATTAAGGGGCCACCTTTCCCCTAAGACTCCTCCCACCGGATACAGATCAGTATCGTGAATTCGACCCTCATGGCGAAATCATGCGTGCGTGTCTGATTTACAAAGTAGAGTGGAAATGGGGAAATGGTGACGGTCGTGGGGAGGGGTATAAGGGAAAAGCGCATTTTGCACATAATGTGAAGAACGCGTATTTTATGTAGAAGGTATGTAGACCTAGATCTCATTTGAGAATCATGTCACATGCCAGTGATATCAAAAGAAGTACACATGACAAAGTTCTCCTCTCCCCAGTCTCTTTTCGGTGCAATAACAGTGAATAATTGTCGAACAGTGGCACTCCGGGCTTCTGTGAATATTCAGTTTAATTGAGAGTTAAAAATTGAAATAGGAAAGTAAGAATCTATATGATGTCATGCATGTATTACAAGTTGCAAGTCTTATTTAATCATTTTTACTTCAACTCTTTTCATTTATGACAACTGATATCTCTAACTTTGTTTGTTTAGCCTACCTTCTGTTTGTATTTCAACATGACGTCATATTATGACCGTAAGATCGGACACGATAACACGGCTGCAAAAGAAAACTTTGCGTTTCGTGCGCAATCGAGTTTGTGCCGCAGTCGTAATTTATGGGCTTTAAAGACTAACCCTAATCGATTTTTTTTTTACTCTACAACCCCAATCCTAGTCCTACCAGTCTTAGGTACGTCCCTGCCTATAAGCTGATACAGTATCGGTATTCTGTAGCAACTAAGATCAAAAATATAACATTGTTAACAACATAACATATTACATAGGAAGATTTATTGCACATGCCTCAATTTTTTTTCTATTGGTGCGTCCAGGGAACTGCTACTCATGGAGCGTCGTCGCGCCTGTAATTTTGTGTGTATACCGAATTTGCCTATATACCAGACTTGCAGTGGCGTAGCCAGACTTTTCCATCTGGGGGGGGCAAGGGGGGGGGGGCGAAATGTCTGATTGGTGGGGCAGACTAAGCTAGTACAAAAGACATACCAACAGTTTGCATGACAAACTGTGGCACATCGGGTATTGTGTCAGCAATGTAGGGTACAGATGGTCACTCTAGTTAGCTGACGTTTTATGTTATTTCCACATACTGGTATTATTAACGATAAAACAGATCACTGAAAAAGTCATCGATAATTCTCTTTAAAAATCTGAATAGACTATGCTCTTTCTGTCAGTATTCAAAGATGATCAGTATGATATCTGACTTGCCTGGGAGTGTAACCCCCCCCCCCCCTCAATCAACAAAAGATGTTATCATTCCCCCTTCGGGCCCTTCTTTTGCACTTTCTAGGGCTCACTCAAACAGTCTGGCGAAGGTTAATTCGCCTATTCTGATGACTGTCTGCGAACTTATCGACGAATTTCGCGCCCTATTACAGTTAAGGTGACCATATTTTCGTGACTGAAATCGGGGGACATTTATTGCGTGACTGATATATTTAAGGGGAGGGGCTGTCCCCCTTTGGGGGACAGCCCCTCCTTGAAAATTGGAAATTTTCACTTGAAAATTGAATCCCCCACTTGAAAATTGGAAATTTTCAAGTGCCTAAGGTGCTTAGATGTAAAATGGTGATACTTTGAAGCACTTTTTAAATCAATTTTATTTTCAAAAATGTAGCTTTTTCTTAAATGAAATCCACTTACTTTACGTGGTTCTTTGAGAGATTGTGATTTGCTCATGCTCACACTATAAGTGTCGTTGTGTCGCCGTAGTTGCCATTTATACGGTCGAAAGAGTGCTAGGCTAGATCGATCTAGCATATTTTTAACAGTGTTTCCACTTTACACTGGCCCACCTGAAATATTGGTTATAAGTTCCGTTCTGCGACTGCACACTTGACTAAAGTTTGTTTTTACAATTATTTTACTAATAATGTGGGACATTTCCGAAATTCCTGAACATTTTGACGAATCGGGGACATTTTCGGGGACACTTGTTCATCGGGGACAGCACACTGTAATCGGGGACTGTCCCCAAAAATCGGGGACGTCTGGTCACCTAGGGCCTATGAGCTCACTACGGAAACACAAACGTATATAGACTACTAGGCTGTTCTGTGTTGAATGTACCTAACCCAAGAAACACATCGCGATTGGTCGCGTAGGCGTAGCAAAACATGTTGTAAGTTTCAGTCAAAATGCAAATTGTTTCTAAATACTGTGATATTCATTCTGCCATACACGTCACTCACGTGTGAATCATTTCGGAACACAATCCAGGGATCAGGGATAACCATGTGAACATAAACTGAACGTAGCCTCCGCTTGTGAGTGCCGCGGAGACCGTTTAATTGAATTGCCAACCCGTTTCCACATTTGACAATACAGAGACAGTGGCGTTTTTTGCGCTGCTGCTTGGGTCAAATTCTTTCTCGAGGCAATGTTGCCATGGATGTGATTTTTATTTTGGCCACCCAATTTCGCAGATAGAGAATTAGGTAAAAGGTGAAGAATAAAAATTGCATAAAAACCATGGTAATATGCACATAGGCCCAGCAACATATTTAGTGTGCATTCAAGTTTTTTTTCTCAGTCAATAATTCCATTTGGGGGGCAAGTGGGGGGGGCGAGCATTTCAACTGGGGGGGCTCCTGCCCCCCCCCCCCCGCTGGCTACGCCACTGCAGACTTGTGTGTATACTAATTTTGTGTTTATATACCAGGGCCCCTTGTCGACTTGTCTCGAGTGTGATTTAATCTTCTTTTTAGTTTCGCACAGTGCTCAGAGTACAAGAGAGGCAGGTTTGTAACTATTACAATCTAATCCTGTTCCCGAGGTCGCCATTTAATGTCCCAATCCGACAGACGCACGTGAGTCAATTTTCAGCCTTTAGCCACTTTCCGGAATGCTGAGAGAGTAGGTAGCAACCTGTCCGTCGCCACTGCAGGAGAGCCTTGTCGAACCTAACCAATGAACACAGTTAACCCGAATCAATTGCCTACCACTACAATGGAATCAACAATTGGACTGCACCGGAAATTGAAAAAAACTAACAGTACAGCTTTTGACAGCCATACTCGAGATGGGAATTGAACCTGGTGGGGCCAGCGTCACAAACACACAAAATGGAGGTGGGAAGAAGCGAGGACCTTATGAAACATTTTTGTAGGGGTAGGGACTTTGAGGTGTAGTTTTTTTATACCTCAAAATAAAAACACAAGCTCAATGCTGATTGTGTATATATGACATCACCATGAATTTGGATGCCCCAAATCCCCCAAATTTACCCGAAACTCCTGGCGGCGCCATTGATGTTAGTATAGTCTTGCCTAAGAAGGGCAACATATTACACCATTTGGCATCTAAGTACACTTTCGTACAGTAGAAAATCTCTTAAAGGTGATGGGACACCCCATGAAAAATCCCGGGTAAGCGCCAGACGCTACCGGCCTTAGAGAAAATTATTACAAGGAAAACCTATTATTCTTTGGCTTATGGGTGGCAATTTGTAGGCAATGTAGCAATCACTAATCTGTTTAGAGTTGGAATGTAGAATTATTATAACTAGGGAAAATTAAATTGATTTCTTAGATTATCATCATTCTTTTTGCAAACAGAATGACCAGAGAATAGGGTTTTTTCAAATGGTAGTGACGTCGTGGTCTCAAGCCTCTTTCTTTTCTTATGTTTCATACAAGCGTACATACTATTATGAAACCTTACAGGCAATTCTGCTGGTATAACGGGCTACACCGTAACCGGGTTTGACTATGATAGCCCAGCGGTCCATGAAACAATGCATGGGGGGTATGGATGATGATCATGCACACATAACTAGAGGGTGGACCGTGGTTGTGCTTGCCCCGCCCCTCCCTTCTGCTCCTCCCATCCTAAAATGGCGTGCACTCACAGAAAAAAAATAGCTTAGAATAAGCAAAACAAGAGGAGCGTGGAGGCCGAGTGGCTAATGCTTTTGTTTTATATATGATCATGTTATGTTGTGTCCTTGGGCAAGGCACTTTTATCTCGACTGCCCCTCTCCATCCAGGTGTATAAATGGGTACCTATGAGGTAACTAAGGTGTGTGCGCTGGATTCTCAGCAGCCAGCCTGATGACCAGGGATTCAAAGTGCTTTGAGATGGCTGTGCCATATAAAGTGCTATACAAAAACTAACATAACATAACATAACAAATCATCAAGTAAAATTACTCAGAAGAAAACTTGAAAATGGTAAGTCGCAATAAGCTGGAATTGTTCGGAGATTAATAATACAGAATAGTGTCACTATAACAAATAGTAAATTAATAGTTACTATACCAGCAGTGAGCAATGCCCAACCCAACCCCCGGGCCTCGGTCCATTGTCAAACCCTATCCAGGAGTTTTGGGGGCTTATATATGAAAAGCTGGAATCTTTTTAAAGGTCGGGAGGAGGTTATAAGGGCCAGGGCACACGACGACCCTAGTGGTGCCAGTTTCACCGGTACCCTGGCCCAATTGTAAACATGCTCTCGGAGTTGCCCGAGGACCAGGGTATATGTTGAGGCCCGCGGGAAACTAACCTCGAAAAAAGACCTGCGTATCCGTCGCTGCATCCGTCTCCTTTAGTTAACGGCATATGCCCAGAGGTATATTCGTCCGGGGGTATTTATCCGGGGGGTATTCGTCCGAGGGGGTATTCGTCCGAGGGGGTAGTTGTCCGGGTGGGTAGTTGTCCGGGGGGGTTTTGTCCTCGGGGGTAATTGTCCGGGGGTATCTGTGCGGGTGGTAGTTGTCCTGGGGGGGTAGTTGTCCGGGATGGTATTTGTCCGGGGGGTATCTGTCCGGGTGGTAATCGTCCGGGGGGTTATTGTCTGGGGGGTAATCGTCCGGGGGTATTTGTCTGGGGGTATTTGTCCGGTCACGCATATGCGTATATTGATATAGGCCTATATGATTGCAAAAATGAATAAATACCAAAAACCAAATGACACGGTATAGTAAATGAAGGAACCAACCTTAACAGAGTTTTATGTCTAGATTAAAATTTGAAATTATCGCCTACAAAAAGGGATGTTTAGGACAGGAAAATAAATACTATGCTTGTGGTACTCATACTCAGCTACAGCAGAAATGTGGAAAAAAAAACACTGAAAATGGCCGACGTAGGCAATCGTCGCCACAGACCCTCCCCTGGCGTTGCAGCACTATACTGTCCCAGTTCCCTGGTTCTCCACAACAGCGGTTCTATTGCCATCGCAGTGACAGGACAGCGGTCGTGGATTCAGAAGAGGTTTTTTGCGGTGTCCACTATCCCCTCCCGCTTTTCAGCCTCACACAGAATGAAAACTTCAAAGTAAGGCAACTTTGCATTTAGACGGTATGATAATATCCGAAACGTGTACGTTAAAATTCTGGAAATTTACCTTTTTACAAATATAGTCACAGTTTAGTTTTTCATTCATTGATGTTGTACATAAGGACAGTGAATAACATAATGTTGTTGTTTTTTTTTAGTTTCAAAATCCTGCAGCATTTTTGAAAAAAATGTCAAATTTGCAATACATAATGATACACAAATATTGATAATGAGCATGTTTATGGATAAAGATACAATGGTAGTGAATGGTCAAGTTAACGGGAGCAACTCTCACTAACACTTAGCACTAGCTTAGACATCATGTGCCCTCATCAATGTTTTTACAATTAGTATGATATATGATATGTGTACTAAACATTTGTAAATTGCATCTCATGATTACTAGAAGAAAAAGAGGGTGGAGCCAACTTCCAATCAAGGTAGTACATTTATATTATAATATATATATATATATATATATATATATATATATATATATATATATATATATATATATATATATATATATATATATATATATATATAGTAAGACATTATACCGTGACGATCTTAGATCATAAAACAGAAACACTTTCAATACCATATCTTAACCGTGCCATGAAGTTATGTCGACATACCAAGACACTGTTTAGGTTAAACTTCGTCATATTACGTCATGCTGACTGTTTACGAGTTACCCCTTATTTTGAATCAATATTCTCACTGTAAAGATGGCAGAGTTTCGTTGTTATAGTTCTGAACATGTACAACAGACAGAACGATCTGAATAGTAGGCCAATCGACAGAAGATGCGACGGTCTGTACGCGTTACCTTAGTTTTTCAATTGAAGAATGATCAAAATTGTTATTATACAAACGGAACCTAAAATAGAGACCCAGTCTACGGTTGCTTTGAAAATAACCAGTTGTCCAATATAGGTCAGGACACACGAAATTGTCGATGAAACTGCCACGTTCTTTGCATCATCATTCTCCAAAGCCAAAGCTTGACACGCAGTCTGTCCCAAACATGCAAACTGGTACGCTAGCATGAGTAAGTAATCGTTGAGATCATAAGTTACTTTCCAAGGACTGGAAAAAAGAGCTGCCAAGATCGTTAGCGGAATTCCGGCAATCCCGTGAAAAATTTGAAATAGCTTCATGTCCAAAGTCCCTCTATTTGAAGCAATCCGTACAAAAATGGTAATAGTAGCACACAAAAATCCAGACACTATCACATAAGCTAGTCCAACAATATGCAGTTGTCTTTGGCTGTCATTGTGTCCGAATATCATGCTAGGCTTTCCAACAAGAGCCACACCGACGACATCACCGATCAGAATAGCGATGTCGTATTTATCAACATTTTCTGACAGCAAAAAATGTCCGAATAACATCGTAAACATAACATATACACCGATTTCGATCGTGGTGCCATCACCAACTTCGAGAGTTTCAAAGGCCAGAACCATTACACTCCATGATACCAATCCCATAGTCCCACAACATAGGTAGATGAATAAATCGTACAAGGTGTAAGAAATTGTTGATTCCCACGACGAAAACGTCACAAGGACAACTAAATGAGTCACACTTCTCAGAAAAATTAGTTCAAAGGCGTTGAAATCTTTCATTAACATGGCTTTTGCGATGAGAAAATTTAATGCAATAAATGCGCCCAGTGCGAATGAATATAACCCTCCTTTTGGAGAGGAGCAATGAAAACGGTCCGCCATTTCTGTTGTCAAGTTCTTTACGTATTACTAAACTTAAGAAGAATTTATTACGTGTTATCCCTTCAAGAGAACAATGTGACTGTACTATACCTTGGATATCATTTACTTATATCTTCAGTGATTCGATCACCAGCCAGCATTTTTTGCAGAAACACTATCGTTCTTCACAGGCGCGGCGGAACGGAAAAATTATTGGGGGGGCTATTGTGTGGAGACTATCTAAGCGGAGCGCCACCATCGGTTGGCGCGGAGCGTACAAGAAAATTTGGGTTTTTTTCAAACCCCCAGATGGCCGGAAACGGCACTTCCCGAGTGTTTTATGCTGCGAATACCTAGCCCTATGGTCTCAAGCCTGTAATTTCTCAGATTGCACGTAAAAGTCTGTAAAAACATTGTAATTTGTATATTCGATGGTGTTTTAAGAGAGTAGCTATTACCGGTACTCGTAGTGTACTCGCAAAGACGTTTTTGAGTCTAGTAAGGGCAGTGGCGGAGCTAGGGGTATTGGTCAGGGGGGGGGGGGCAAGAATGGTCTGTAGGGGCGCTTTCGACACTATCTAAGCGGAGCGCCACCACAGGTTGACGCGGAGCGTACAGAAAATTTTTGAGTAAAGATACTCCCTAGATTGCAGGAAATGACCCTTTCCGGGCCTTGCTAATTTGCAGATAAACGGAAAATAAATAGGTGTCGTCGCCATTCTGTCGGAAAATTACACCAACAGAATATGACAAATGTCAATAGGTATATGAGAGGGCAATAAAATAGTCAATAATCGCGAATATGTAAAAAGTAGTGAAAAGCTGAAAAGGGCGCCAGCAGTCCATTTGAGTCCGTCAGGGGGGGGGGGGCATCCGCCCCTGACTGCATATGGACGCTCCGCCACTAAGTAAGGGATGTTGGAGAACTGGCTGAAATGAGGCAAGCCATTGGCCTAAGACGAAGTTGTGTTACGCTTACCGGTACTCACACTCACTGCTTCCACTTTTCACAGGGCGCGAAGACGCGGTTGAGGTGACAAAGGGTCTATAGCCAGGGGACGGGCCGAGGGTCCCCCAGCAATTACTAAAATTATTACACCTATATAGTATACGTGTGCATCGGACAGATCGACAAGTATGCATTGAAAAATGGGCAGATGCACGTATCGGAGCCTTGGTAAATATTGGGGGGGCTTATCATGCATTTGCCCCCTCAACTTTTTCATTGGGGGGGCTGTGCCCCCCAAAGCCCCCCCCCCCCGGTTCCGCCGCCACTGGTTCTTCACTGCATGGCATAATAGGCCTATGATATACCGTTGATCGTAATCAAACAAATTCGTACGTACTGATAAGTTGGCAATTAAACATTTTGCAGGAAAAATGTTTAATTGCTCAGTTAAAGCAACTGAGCATCCAACTTTTTTTTCTGATTTTTGATAAGATATTATCTTGTTATCTAATCAATTTATTGAAAAACGTTGACTTATGGTGGCAATTATGTTTTATATTGATGGCCTTTTTAGGCTTCCGTAAATTCGCGTTAACAATCCCTCGGTGTGTTTAACGGAAATGCTGTGTTAACGGTTCATTTATAGCTTATGTTTGGATTTCGAATTAAGATTAAGAAGGAGGTGAGGTGGAGGAGGTCCGGTGGTGGGGAGGGGATGGCATGGGAGGGCAAGAGGAAGGGAGGGGAGGGGTGTTGAGTTAGGAGAATCTGATACACTTGAGAAACAGTAAAACGTACAGCTCAGTCTGCTTATTGGTTACCAGCAATACCAAACTTAATGAATAGATAACGAGCCAATGATGAAGAAATATGCCGCCCCGCCCTCCCTTGCCACTATCATGCATGTGTACATAGAAACACTTTTTGGTTGCCCTTTTTCAATTGTTGATGTACTACCAGCAAGTCCGCCCTCACATTTTACAGCAACAAAAGACTAAAAGTAAATTAGTTATTAGCAAAAACTTGTATGTAGGCCAACATCAAAGACCTAACTTATAGCCCCCCTACCACCCCCCCCCCAATAGGCAACCCAATAAATTTGAATTCCGTTCAAAATAAAAGTATATATTGTATATTGTATTTATACTGGACAGCGAGGGTCGACCACCGTTACAGGTATGTGCGTCTGTCTGTATGTCTGTTTGTATGCCATGCCTCTACTAACAGGCACATGTTTTAATATCTATTTACATAGTCTAAACATGTTGGTAGGTGGGGGAGGGTGTTGGGGGATAAACTAACATGTTATTAAAGTGTGCGTTGTTAAAGCTTCTAGTACCTTCATTATGTTAAAAATTGGGCATCTGTACCCCACGCACTTTTGAAAGTTTGTGATGAACGGGGGACATGTGCTGCACGTGACTCCATACCTATCTATCTGCTCAAACGGTCATCAAGTAGCCAAAGTTTCCAAAAAGGTACTTATGCAGAAAGTTCAAGCAGTCATTATGCTCAGTTTGCTCAAATATTCAGGCTGATCAAACTAGAAAATGAATTGTTATCGGACTATTTAGTCATATAGGGGAGCAAACAATTAAACTTCCAGAGGAGTTTTAGTGCCCCCCCCCCCCACCCCTCTAAGAATAAAGTCAAATGGGCTCAGCGGTTATTGAAATCGTTAAATGGTGATTTTGCCAAATAACATGTAGTATATAAATATAGATTCCAAACTTTTTGTCAGCATATTGTAACGAAACGAATTCTGACTTCAGCAATTAATAAAGTGTAAAAGATTGTTATTGGTGAACAATTTTGGTCTTTTTAGCATTTGTAGGAGGAATTCCGCTGACTCTTGCCTCGATATGGTGGTGGAAAAAAACGTTCTTATAAAAACCCTGATATTCCGAGCAAACGAAGAACATAATGTAACATACATTTATTTATGTTCTTACTTATACTATACATAGCGCAATTTCATTGTCTTTTTGTTTTCATTCTCTTTGGGGCTTAAATTATTTAGAGTCTATTCTTACGAATCCAGTTGGTAAGAGTCTGAATTTACTTGTAATGCGGGGGGGGGGGGGGTCGGGACAGAGGGGGCCTCTTGGACATATAGTCTCCATATAGCCAGTATAAGAATAGCATTAAATGTGTGGAAGTATATAAAGCAACAACACAGTAGATGCATTACACTCTGGAGCAGGAGCATGCCTGATTATGACTTATATTTCTGGATAATAAGGTTTCACACACTTTACTGTAGTTCGACGTTGTAATTGTCTGCATTTATATAGTACGGTTTGTCTTATAATGTGACATGTACTTTCGAGGTACCTTTGAATTTGTTTATTCGCTAGGGAAACATTTTCACTAAAACCTACCTTTTGGGAGCTACTCGCTGGACTGCAGTTGGTTTTTATGACAACTTTGATTTAAAAGGCCAGATCTGGAATATCAATCTGCTCCAGATCTGTAGGCCTAATCAACATCCGTGACCAGATAAAAAGTTGGGCAAATATAACTTGATATAAAGTGAAGTTTAATATGGTCCATATAAAATGTTATCTGCTTAAATTTTATGACATCCATATCTGGGCTAGGTAAAACTTAATCTGCACATCTGGATTGGTAACATATCCAGTTATATCTGGCTTTATATGGCCAGATGAATCTTTTATCTGCACTGACTGTTTATCTAGTTATGATCTGGAAAAAAATGTATGTCGTTTATATCTGGCTTTACATGGCCAGATAAACTTTATCTGCATATCTGGACTGACTATACAAATCAAAGTTATATCTGGCTTTGTCGATTAAAATTGCGATTGAAACATTGGTAACAATTTGACTATCGAACATAGAAACTAAGTGTCTGTACAGCAAAAATATGTATTACACGTACAGTACACGAATTTAGGGAACACGCGAAATTACCGTACTATGTAAGCCTATACTATGATACCGGTCGATGAAAGTAAGTGACTTTGAGATGTCCTTGACTGAAAGTTACACAATGAGCACTTTGATTTTATAACAGACTTGTAGAACCTGTTTAAGAGGACACGTCCCTATCCAAATTGATGGAGAGTATACATAATACATGTGTAATCATATAAATGTCAAGTGATGACACACATTGGTAAAGTTACCCGTGTATAATATTCTGCGGTTTCTTTTAAAATTTCATTCATATCTTTTGCAACAATAGCTGGTAACCCAGACCTGTGCCTCTGCAAGAGGTAATACGTCATCAAATCAAAAACCAATCAGAACTGTTTAAACCCGGCGTACGCCTTATTTGGTTTAGTGACGAATTCTGATTTTGCGCAATCTCAACGTCATCCTCATCAGGAATTAAAGTCACGTAACTAGCCTGCTGTAGCAATACACATGTTTGAAGAAGTCGCGAAACTGGTCCGCTGAAAATCTTCTACTTTTACCCTTTCACGTGTATATTATAACGGTAAGTCACTTACGAGGACATTCATAACGTTATTTCATTCATTTAAACGATCCAAATGGAGAATTCCTTGTGTAGGTAGTGATGATTTTTCATTTTCTTTTAGGATTGGAAAGGTAGCTTAGGCTGACTAAAAATCGATTGTTAGTACGTGATGACGTAACCATAATGTGTTAGGATAGCCGGTATTAGTCATTTCTAGTAAGTAAGTACACTAGCTTGCATGATGACCGTCACCCACCTATTAATTTAATAGATTGAATCAGTCCAAGTCTGAGAATGCAGTATTTCCTGCTTTTTCAGAAATAATGTTTTCTTTCATGAGCCTTAGTCACTGAATGATGGATAGATCCCCACAATCTAATGTTAAAAAATTAAGACACATGGACAGTTTGGCACAAGTATAGTCAGTATTGCGAAGTTCGGACACCCCTAAGAAATACACTTTTTCACCATGACAACCTATAGCAACAGCCCATTTCACGAAAAACTACAAAGCTACAGTTATTTTCTCTCCAAAATGACCTGTGTGCAAGTAAATAATTACATATTTGTCAATAAAATGACAGAGATCTATGAAGCCTGTTATAATTACTGAAAGAGCAACTGCGCCTCTAATTTTATCACCAGCGCCACACTGTAGGTTGGGTGTCGAAACTTCGCAATACTCTAGCAAAGAAATACCAGTTCCACAATCACGAAGAATCTTCTTGGAATAGTATGGTGACTTCGAAGTTCGGACACTTAAAAGGATTGTCTGGTGGCCCAAAGAAGTTACCTTAAAAAATAGTAAATAATTTTCCAAACATGTTGTCAAAGTATGAGAACGCTAATGTTGCGTTTGACAGAGAAACGATTTTTTAATCGTTATGGATAGACATTTCAAATATGATTTGAACAGTACAATACGTGACGTCAGCTCTGCCATAGCAGATTGCGTCATAACCCACACTCCGCACAGTACCTATACGGTAATCACAACAAAAACAGCGTGTGTATACAGATAAATTCCTTCCTTAATTTCCGGTGAAATTTCTTAAAAATTAGATATGTTTTCAAAAACTCCTTAAGCCACCATGTACTTGAGCGGTGGTTCCGTGGTCTTTGTGTAACACAAGGTAAATTTTAACAGCAGACTCTGAGTTGTTCAGGCTATACATCGCGCTATCCAGCTCCAACGCGAAAAATGTTCGCATGTAGGCTGTACTCAAACGTTGACAATCGGACAGTTCTGCGAAGCCTAAGCTTTTCAGCGCTATATTCTGCTCTGACAACGATTCGATCAATTTCTTCAATAATTTCCGGTGAAATTTCTTATAAATTAGATATGATTTAAAAAACTCCTCAAGCCGCAATATATTTAGTAGATCGGTGGTTTCGTGGTCTTTGTGTAACACAAGAAAGTTTTAACAGCAGGCTCTTCGTTGTTTGAGTGTACTATGTGTAACGCTATACAAGTACACCAACTGAGTATCGTAGTATATACGTTCGCGAGTATGTACGTTATATATATGAGGCAATTCAATGGGCTTACACGTGAGTTAATTTGCTGCGGAATTGGGAGTGCTAACTTCAAGTCGCCTGTTTTGCCTATCTGCAAGCACTACGTCAAACACCATATTGAAGCGTTCGAACAAACGGTACTTTTGGTGAGAAACTGGTGAATTTGAAAACCAGATTTCTACAAGAAGAAAATGTCGAATGGGGACAATTTTTACATGGTTAGAAAGAGAAAAATAATAACTACAAGGACAATGTATCAAAATCTTCCACCAGACAATTCCTTTAAGACTTAAAACACCCCAAAACTAAATCTTCTGGTATAAATCACCTGAAAATATACTTCATATGGTGGGAGAATTGTGTTATAGTACGATACACGGCCAAACTTTCTTTCCTGCAAACTGTTTTTATGTTGTTTTCCAAGAAGATTCTTCGTGATTGTGGAACTGGTATTTCTTTGCTAGAGTATTGCGAAGTTCGGACACGCAACCCACAGTGTGGCGCTGGTGATAAAATTGGTGGCGCAGTTGCTCTTTCAGTAATTATAACAGACTTCATAGATCTTCGTCATTTTATTGACAAATATGTAAGTAATTTCTTGCACACGGGTCATTTTGGAGAGAAAATAACTGTAGCTTCGTACTTTTTGGTGAAATTTGGCTCTTCCTGTAGGTTTTCATGGTGAAATCGTGTATTTCTTAGGGTGTCCGAACTTCGCAGTATGCCGAACTTAGCAATACTGACTATACTGTACAACGTGAAAACAGTTTGCAGGAAAGAAAGTTTGGCCGTGTATCGTAATATAACACAATTCTCCCACCATATCAAGTATACTTTCAGGTGATTAGACCAGAAGATATAGTTTTGGGGTGTTTTAAGGCTTAGGTGTCCGAACTTTGAATTGTCCATGCTACTTAGATTGACTAGACTCCCAAGTCTACAGTAAATTAGGCTCAATTTTCGTTAGCCTTTGTTAAAATAATTAAGTGATATTAAGGAACATTTCCCTTAGCAGTCTAATCAATGATAGCATACTATAATATAAAATCTAATTGTTTTCCTTGTCGTTATTCATTCGGCACTAGGCCAATCCAGTTTGGAATAACAATCACTTAGGCCTAGGCACCAAAGGAACCTCCAAGTTGTAGGTTGTCAATAAGGAATTTAAGGAAAAATCTGCAAGGTGACCTATAGATATCGGTATGCAGGTCATCCTCCTGTCGATGAGTTGAAGGTTGTAGTGCTTGCATCTAAACAGATCCAGCCTTGGATATACTTTTACAAAACTGGCCATTAGTTTACTGTGAGTTTAGCACAATGTGTGCTTAACTTTTCATTAATCTTGAACTGATCAATGTCAAACAGCCCACAGTTCAGCTTTACATTCTACATCAGGTTTATATTGTATTCGCTCTTCAAGGGATATTTCATTCGTAGACAATTTAACATTTCTCTTAGGGACAAGAGTATTCAAGATTTATTGAAGACCCTACTCAACATCTTCCAAAACAATGCTAATGTTCACAAATATAACGCTGTGTGAAGATATCATTTTGACGTAAAGGTGCAGAAAAGATCTGTCTCTTGCTTACATTGATGTATTTTGTCAACATAATGATTACATCCCTAACATTCTAATGTACTCAGCAATGTTCCTACACTCAACATTCAAGTATCAGAGAAACTGTATGACTTGATACCATTTAGATGGATGAGATAGCCAGCACCCAACTGATGTTAAATTTAACTCACATATACCAATGTAGAAATGCAAAGCAGTAAGCATACTGTATATATGATACCTTCTTTATGGATAAATTTACTGAAGAAACACAGTAGATAGGAATGATTGGAGTAGCATGCTTACCGTGCACTTTATACTGTAGAGTGTTGACCTCCAGACATTCCTTAGGTAAATTCTCAATAATTTTAGCATGTACCACAGTGGACTCTCTTCATCTGTGCACACATTGCACGGTAGTGTTTGCATAGCAGGTGTAATACAAATATTGTACCTTGTGTACTGTGCAGTAACAGACACTGTAGGGCAGTTACGACGTGAGCATAGTAGAGTTCCAACTTGCATCTTTTGTCGTAATGAAAGAATTCTATTACCAATTGACCTGTGTACTGTAGTTCTTTAATGGGTAATAAACTCATGTATGTGTTCAGATGGGATAAAATCAATACCTGCATGGAATCCACTTGCCCAAATTGCCCAATAGTACAAAGATTTTAAATGAAAGAAGAAGAAAAAACTGTTAAGAAACTGCTTATAATCTACTGCACAGAGTCTTTGTAGGATCTGCTGCATAACACCTGTGTAGGTAAATAAAAGTCAGGCCCTCGAACTTCTATATGTAGAAGTAATAAATTGTAGAAAACATGCAGTGGTACTGAAAACTAGCTCTGATATTGTCTTGAGTGGAAAAAAAAAAAAATCGAGCAGACAGAGTATTGTAGGGATCTATGAAAATAATGCAATGTAGGGCTCCTGCAAATAAGTGAAATTTATTCAGACAGTGATATTCAAAGAAGTGAAAAGGGACAGGCAGCTGGATTTACAGCCTCCATAGCTGCTCTATATTACAATAGAATGCAGTAAAGGAAGAAACAGATTACAAGCACACGGAATTGTTAATTAAAGAGGAAAGAACCAGGCTGTTACATCCTTGGTTCAGATCCATATGTAGATAACATTAGGATAGTCCTGCATGTTAACTGTTATTAAGAGTGACTGATAGGGAGACATGATGTAGCCTGGTACAGTATTGAATACAATGTTGCATGCTGCTAGTCTTCAGTATTTATCCTATCTTCAAACTGATCAACTTTAATGAGCAGGTAGCTATACCTATTATCAAATTCAATTCTGTATGCAGGCTTAATTAAAATTGGCTTTCTGAGCCATTCTCTCCATCTCCATGTACAAATTTATATCAAAGCCAATGAGTTATTAAGAACTGCTTTCACTGATAACAA
This sequence comes from Apostichopus japonicus, assembly GCF_037975245.1. Taxonomy (NCBI): domain Eukaryota; kingdom Metazoa; phylum Echinodermata; class Holothuroidea; order Aspidochirotida; family Stichopodidae; genus Apostichopus; species Apostichopus japonicus. The sequence continues at coordinate 19,227,552 of NC_092578.1, read as the reverse complement.
AATTGTTTCGCCTCGTGATCGTTAGACCAAATAAACATTCAGTTTTTGAATTTTGGGGAAATTAATGATTCCATTCATTTTCTTTCTTTTATGAAACCACTTAAGTTTTATATCAATTTCTCCAAAGCAGATAAGTTGATCGCAAGATGCCCGAAAAGAAAGACGAAAAGATACCCGTAGGGGATCCGGCAAAGGGAGCCAAGATCTTCAAGGTCAAATGCACACAGTGTCACGTCATAGACGACTCTGGCAAGCACAAACAGGGTCCTAACCTGAAGGGCCTCTGGGGTAGGAAGACTGGTCAGGCACCTGGTTTCTCCTACACAGATGCAAACAAAAACAAAGGTATGTTCTGAAATGCAGACTTCACTGATCATGCCTCCTTTGTGCATGAGGTCCTGTAACTGTCCACACACTAGTTGCCTACAGTGTAGCAGATAGTCAGGTAGAATTATGACAAAATGTGAGGGAAAAAATGACTTTATTGATTACTTGCCTACTGCCTAGTAACCTTTAAAGTCAAATCTTGGTTTGGGGAGAGAGGGCCTGTAAGCACAATAACTCAAAAATATGTGTGGTGGTTGAGCTTCATAAGGTAGTTTATGAAGTACCCTTCTAATCACAGGAAGTCTTTCATGTGGAGGTCAAAGGTCAAGAGAGGTGAAGGTTTACAAACTTTGTAAAACACAATAATGCCAAATGTCAAGCAGTGTGTACTGTAGATCTCACCATAGTGAGGAAAGAACTCATAATTTTTAGGGGAGTATAGAGGTCATTAGAGGTCAAAATCTGGAAACTTCGTAAACATGGTATCTCTATATAGTAAATCGCCTTACAAATGCAGAATTTGCTCACAGGGACTAAAAGTAAGTGGAACTGTACTTTACTGTAATACTGTACCAGTAGAATATCTTTCTTCGCTAGACTTAGTTTAATCAGTCTTGGTCCTTTCATGTCACAGGCATCACCTGGAATGAGGAAACTTTATGGATCTACCTCCTCAACCCCAAAGACTACATCCCTGGAACCAAGATGGTCTTTGCTGGCCTCAAAAAGAAGAAGGAGAGAGCTGATCTGATTGCATACCTCAAGGATGAAACGTCCAAATAATGAACTGATTCGTTAGGCTTTACATTAAACAATTGACAAATGTCTCTGTAAACCACTTTCATCTGTTGATGCGAAAAGGACGGGAGGAGTAATCAGTTTGAGAAGCTTCCAAAGAGAAAGAAGAATTGAAGAGCAAAGCACTGGATTTGAAATTATTCGATCAAATTTGCTCTAGCAAAAATCCTATATGTTTGTTTGATGTACAGAGCTGCTTGTATCAAGTTGATTTTCCTTACCTGCGCTTGCAAAACTGGAATAACGTGTGTGAATTGTGAATATTGTTATTTGGATTTACATGTAATATTTGATGGCATATATTTCTTATCCTGTGTATAAGTATTTAATGTATTTTGGAGTTACGGAAGAGAAAACCAGAAAGGAAAAAAACGTGAAAGAAAGATGGAGGAGTCAATTCTCATTCTCTATGTTACCTTTAAAAACTGAATATAATAATAATAAAAACAAAATAAGAAAGTTTGGTGCTTCTGTGTGTTATGGTTTTACATTTCATAGCTACAGTTTATTGTCTATAATACCATTTGAAAGTAAAAAACAATTTTAGTTTTTTTGTATTTTTTTTTCTCACCAGAAATTTCATTATGCTTGGATTTCGAATCAAATGTTTGGGTCCTGCAGCCTCAAGTAATTACTGATAGATAAATTTTCCGTCCAGAAACTATAATCTGACCAGTTCTTATCACATGTAAGCCCAGAATTGTTCTGTCGTAATATTTCAGCATGTGCATGACAAAAGTGAAATTACTGGATGAATAGATTAAATTTCAATTTGCATGAATAAAAGTAACAATGATTGCGAGGGTTACAAGTTTCTACAATCTCTAAAACATATTTTTGCATTTTCTATCCCAGTGCTGGAATCATACACTGGTAATATGGTTTATAGGGAAATGTTGTATGTTTTCTGAAGGCAATGCTTCTTGCATTAGTTCTTTAAATTACATCCTTTCGTCTTTTGTTGACATTTAGCAAGGTTTATCTTTCAGTTTCTAAATATAAATAATAATAAATTTAGGGACTTCAATTAAGGCATTGTGAACTAAGCAGTAAAACTAAGCAGAGTTCCAGGAAATAGCAAGTGTGTGAAGTATGCTGAAATATGACTAGGCCTTAAACTTGTCATATACACCCCTTCCCCTCCCATAACCGTCCCTAGACAGTACCTACCCCCTCCCATTCCCCTCCATCCACCTAGAAAATAAATCATGAGACAAGTTGAGATTAAACTATGTCAGTCGTGATATGCTTATTCCCAGAAGTATAGGCAGAAGTCTGGAGGAGGAACCGCTTTCTTACACTGAAGCCAAACCTGGCCAACAGATTAACTTACACTTCAAGTTGTAAGGTCATAGGTTTTTCAGAGAAACATTAAACAAACACGTTGGCAGGTACAGAACTTTCAGAAGACTACTGTGTGGATAGCTCTCTTGAATACGACGGTAGTGCATGCGATCCTCTAAACTATATACCCTTCCCAACCAGGTTGCAATATTTGGTTCAGCCATAGCGACCTTAGATTGTCTCTTTGGATGCACGACTGCTAAGCATGACATGTTACTGTATTCAATGTACCGGATATTTCTGCGCAGGCGTGTTATAGCCTATAAGCTGCACGAACTTCACACTTTATTGACGTATGGATTTCATTGTCATACGAGCTATCAAGGTTAGCCACATAGGTTTCCATTTCCTGACACGTTATGTAAAACACATGCAACTACTCTGAACATGCTCGTGTTTAATGATTATCTGTTTTATAACTGTAAATATTACATAATATTTAAAATAGACAAAGTCATCAGGCTTTCAGTATTACTTCAAGATTTGCCCTGCCAACTAATCCCAGATATCGAAGATGGTCGAACTAGACGGTTAATTCCCCCCCCCCCCAAAAACAACCTATATTGAACAGCTGTGAAACTTATACTAACAATTTTCTGTCTGTTTCAGCATAAAGGGTGATCAATGTAGCTCCACCTGTAGTTTATTCAGAGTGACCCTGTTCATAGAGGGTTGAAGGCTTCGCGACCCCTCCCTGCACGCGTGATTTTTTTCCCCAGGATGGTTGTGGGTAATTAACATAAAGTAGGCGTGTTCAATGCATTCCTGTACAGTGTATACAAACCAGACAGGGTTTGGAGCAGGCATGGTTTGATCGCATTTAAGTATAGTATCACGTAGATGATGTGGTCTGCCGTACGTGTGTCTTGTACAGGTAGGGATATCCATGGCACAAGCTTGAGAGGACCAAACTCCCTGGCCTTGGCCCTGCGTGGGTGTATTGATTCTGTGCACAAGTCCGTAATACGTAGATGATATGGTCTGCCGTACGTGTGTCTTGTAGGGGTCACGAAATTTGGTACCACCTATAGACTACAGTATTACTACTGGCCTATTACTAGTTTGTAACTTTTACGAGGGTGAGTAAGTGAGCGAACTAGGACTAGGAACTAACAAAAACCGATGCCCATATCCAGTCGACGTACGTGTGATTCGCACTAGCCTTATAATACGTCATAAAGGCTAGGCTAGTACAGTGCATGCGCGCGATATCCAAGTTGTTGTGTGATGGTACGGTATTTGTAACAATAGCAGTATAGTACAGTGCATATGGTCATACCAAACTTTCCTAAAGTAGGCCTACTGCACATTAGCACTGATTGAGACACGCCTCCTTTATGTTAATTACCCACAACCATCCTGGGAAAAAAAAATCACGCTCCCTGCACAGAGCGTGTTATAGTGACCTTTGACCCCGTTACAACAACCTATTTTCAACTTTATTGTGATAACAGTCTTCAGACCAGTCTTATTATGGGAGTGCAGTATGAATTACTTATGGGCTTATGCAACATTCGTTAATTCAATGTATCTTTCTGTGTGTGTGTGTGTGTGTGTGTGTGTGTGTGAGTAATAAACTTATATGTCACTCTGACAATCTCTCTCTCTTTGGAAAGGATGAAGTAATAAACGGGACATTTGATCACCTCTCACGGTCTTCGTGTCTATATATTATTTATTCATTTCCGGTTATTCTCAACGTTTGTCTTTTCTTTCTCTAAAATCTGCAAAAGCGGGTTTTCTTCATTTCCCCCTCTCCCAAGCCCCCCCCCCCCCATTTTGAACGGGCAAGGAGTGATAGTGACTGTTTGTTCTTGTCATAAAGGAACGGTATGCGGGGTGGGGGGGGGGTGGTGAATGGATCGATGTGTTCTTACAGTGATAGAACAATTTAAGGATGAGTTTTCCCAAACATTTTGAAATATTAAGACTTTTGTGATTCAAATTAAATTCAACAATCACTCATTAAGATTTCCTTAGTAGTAAAATGAAATAGAAGCCTGTATACGTACAAGAACGCACACGCACAACTTTTTTGACCTTCATTTCACTCTAGATCAGAATGCCTGAACCGTACAAGGCCTATACTGTGCAGCATGCAGAACATCAAAACTTGTTCCTCTATAGCAGTGTTCTAGTACTCTGTACCGAAGTAGTACTCGGGTACCTTTCTGAAAATGATCGCTCTCGCTGCTAAGTACTCGGATGATAAAGTACTTGGTACTCGTCATTCATTGGTCATTGACTCAGATGCTGAAAGTACTCGGTCGTGTACCCGAATTAAAGTACTTAGTACTCGCTCATGACGAGTACTCACAATATAGATATGTTATGTAAAACTGACCTCAAGACAGGAAATCGAATCATTTTTCGTCGTTTTGGCATGCTATTGTATTACGCTATATATTACTATACCCATTACTATACCCATAAAGTACGTCTATAGCCTACATCAGCAGTATATCATACATGTAGGCTTGTGTATCACCACGTGCTTATAGGCTGTACGCAGATGAATAATGCGTGAGGTAGCATGCGCCCATTAAAAGACCCATTGACTTACACACTAAATAACAAAAGTAATGTGGTCTCTAAGTCTTGATAGAAGTTCACACTAGCTGAACGCTACCCATCCACCGGATAGCTGACAAGTTGGCCTTTCATGGCACCATCAATTTTCCGTAACATAACCATGCAGATTTTTTGCTATCCGAGCCGGAAATTTTCGTCATTTGTAAACAACCCTCTTCACTCAATACTAAACAATATCGTACGCTGCTCCTGGGAGGCCTAAAATTGCCTCAATTGACCCAATTTTTGAACCACATGTTCTTCCTTTAATGCTCTTAAAGATGCAATCCACAAGAAATCAGATCATGATTGATAACGTATCAAAAAAGATGTTTTCCTTCTGTATTTTGGCACTTTTCCCGAGATAGGAGAACATCCGGGCTGATATATAGGCTCTAATAGGAGTATGCCACCGTGAGTGGTGTATGTTGCTAACGTAGTATGAGGTACTATATACCACAATTACAGTTAACCTTACATCCGCTCGTAAGGCTAACCATTACAAAAAGTCATAATTTGAACTAATACAATGTAATACAATGCTTGTTTGGGATATTTTCAATCACTATCATTGTTTTTTGTTTTTTTCAATCAACGTACAAATGGTGTGAAACGTGTGTACACGACAGGAATTTGCTTGCTCAGGACTTTCAATTTGTTGTCATTCCAATATCAGAAAATTTCTGATGATATTGAGACATTTTCACAAAGTTGCCAAACAGTAACAAAATCCGAGCAATTACATAACATTCAACTGTTCCGTGATCATCAAAGAGAAGTAATAAGCGAACGGTTCTTGTGTATTCCCTAAATCAAAAGTACTCAGATGAGAACGTTCTTGTACTCTGTACTCGGTGTTAAACAGTTGCACTCGTACACTGGTACTCGGATCATTAAAAGCAGTACTCGGACAATGGTATACTAACTACTCGGGACCTCAAGTTTTCGGAAGTACTCGGATCAAAGCAGGGGCGGCGATTTGTTTCAAATATTGAGGGGGGGGGGGGACATTTGCTTGAGTGCAGGCGCGTAGCAACTTTCATCCCCAAAATTGTTCGCGCACTTCGTGATATTTTGTATAAAACTCTGTGACGTTTTTTGGTGATATTTAGTAACCAATTGTGACACGGTAAGACAGGCGCGTAGCGAGGAATTTGCCAAGGGAGGGGCGAATCTTTTAGGCAAACTATCTAAGCGTAGCGCCACCATAAGTTGGCGCGAAGCGTAAAAGAAAATTTCGGTCGAAAATGCCTCCCAGATCGCTGGAAATGGCACTTCCCAGGCCTTGTAAGTTGCATCTAGGCATTTTCTTATTTGAAATTACTAGCGATATCATAAAAAATACCAAAAATATGCTCAAGGGGGGGGGGGGGGGGTGAAGGGGGCGACCGCTACCTTGGCTGCGCGCCTGCGGTTAATAATATTGTAGGAAACAGGCCTAATGGAAACCCAGTGAACCCATATCGATGTGGATCATATATATATGATTGTACGTACTCACACTCATACACAAGAGATGTACAGACATTATGATAATAATCATGAATGACAACTTGGTCACAGGTCACAGAAACGACCACGAAGAGTCATTTACCTCATGCAGTATGTGTTGGATGAAGTTTAAGCCACCGCCAAATATGATTTGGATAAATAATCTCACGCATTATTAGCCACACAAAAAACCTATGCCACCAAATATTGGGGGATATTAGATACTATATTCCCCACCTAATATAATGGGGGACATGTCCCCCCACCCCCGCCCCCCATGATCGCCGCCCATGGATCAAAGTACTTGCTACCACACTGCTCTATAGGATCATGGAGTTCTCTTCTAACTCCATTATAGGATCGATCGCTTCGTTAAATAATGATATCAAAAGTCTACGTTTGCCGTTTCCCAGCCAGTTGGGACAATTTCCTAATGCTAATGCCTCTCTAAACTGTACTCCAATAGCATGCTCTTAAAGCACTGGTAGCAAGGGCGTAGGAACCGGGGGGCTGGGGGGCGCCAGCCCCCCAGTGAAAAATATGGTGGGGCGGAAGTATCATTCCGCCCCCCCCCCGCTCCGCAGGTCAGAAAACCCCTTTTTCATTTCCAAATGAGAAAAAAAATCTCATTTGGAGCACCAAATTGCATTTAAGGCCAGGTGAAAATGCAAAATTATTTACAAAATAGAGTGGGTTTTGAAGTGTGCTATATTGCACCAAATTGCATCTGAGGCCACCTGGAAATGCAAAATAATTCCAAAGGGGAGGGGGACACCCCCTCCCCTCAGACCCCTCCCCCAGGCCGGCCATCAGTCTTCAGCCCCCCCCCACCCAAAAGTACCTTCCTACGCCACTGACTGGTAGTGTCAGTACAAACAGTCCCTATAATCTTGACCTGATACTGCTCGTACTGACAACTCGAGTGCTCTGAAGCGGAACATAACACTACAGTATAGAAAAAAATTGTCCAAACTAGGTGCGATTCCTTAGTTTGAAATTAATATTCATGATGTTAACCATGACATTTTAATAGGTAACGGAAATTTCCATCTCGAGATAATGAGGTGGAAAATTTCCGTATCTTATTAAATGTCATGGTTACTATGCTTAGCAACATTAGTATTCATCTCCCCTCACAGCATACCAAGCAGAATATTAAGTAGGTCTGGATACTATCGTTTCAATATCAATGAAAAGATTCGACCGTAAAAAGAAAGTATGGAACTGCATTTTGTATTTGCATATTTTTGGTAAACTTTCGATATATGATAACCAAAATAAAACAAAACTGTTAACAATTAGCTAATTATCCTCTAAAAAGCCTGTGTAAGGGAATTTGTAAAAGTAAGATGGTCTGATGTTTCGATCCAAGCAAGACCTTCAGATGCTAAATGACAAGTAAGAGTATAACAGAAGGGACAAAGACGCACAGAAAACAGACAGGTTAATGAATATGGTGAACACAAAGAGATAGATGTAAGATGATTAGTGGACAAGGGATGAAGAGAAGAAAGAAAGAAACCAACAGGGGAATAGGAGATTAACTGTACAGGGACAAAGAGAGGATTAAGGGAAGAGAATAAATTAGAGAAGGACAAAGACAGAAAGGTGTGGAGAAAACAAAGGTGGGAAAGAGCTACGGGGTACTCAAGGGGGGGGGGCGACCCCTCCCATTGCTCCCCCTGGTTACGTCCCTGGATGGGCGTTGGTGAGGTTCATGTGAACAATAGCCTACCCAAGGTCAGCAGGCAATGGCCCGTCAATGGGTTTATTGGCACGGGGAAACTCAAGTAGTTTCTTCCATAACGAAAGGCAGGAGAGGTGGGAAGTGGAGACAGGAAGTGGGTCAGCTGGGCACGAAATGTGTACTTTTCCTTACAAATACTTGCACTGCCTCGTGTCTTTCGAAATATTGTACACCCAAGATTTGGGTCAGATATCCCAAACGTCACGAGAACAAATGTACTATTCCAGAGATGCCAAGGTCAGATGTTTTTTAGGCGGGTGAAAATTGTCTGGTGCTGTTGCTTACGTACACCATCTAAGCGGAGCGCCACCATGGGTTGGCGCGAAGCGTACAAGAAAATTTTGGGATCTTACGGCCCCTCAGATGGCCGGAAACATCACTTCCCGGGTCATCTAAGCTGAATCTATACTGTCTCAATCGTATAGGTAACGTTGCTTTCAGCCGGGCATATTTAGCACGATCGGCTTTGAGTAATTTCCGATCCTGGCGGTTCTGAGATAATTCGCATTTTGGTGTGATGAAATGAATTTCACGCTAGTAATGATACACGTTCACAGGAAAAACTGTGGGCGTTTTTTGGAAAATGCGGGAGATTCGGACAGGTGGGCGGGTGACGACCCGAAAGTGCGGGTGACACCCGCCCAAAGCGGGTGACTTGGCAGCACTGCTATTCTCTGTCACTAGACACCGCTCTAAACATGGAAAGTTTCTGCTATATAATTACTATTATAAAATATGGAATAATCTCCAAACTGGTATTAGACTTTCGAAATCATTTGCTCCATTTAGGTATAAACTAAAGAGTTATCTAACTTCCAAGTACCGTGATTGATATTATTGTCAATTTTGTTTTGTACATTTTGTTTTTCTTTCATACTTTGTTCTGTTATTTTCTTTCTTTTTCTTTAGGGTTACTAGCTTTGATAAACATTTCATGTTTTTTTTCTAGTATCCTGTATATACCATTACTGCACTGTTTTTGTATCTCTATGTATATGCGGAACAAACAAAGCGGCATTAGTTAGATGAGTGGCTTCATTGTATGTCGTATCACGTCATTCTTCCTACTTTCAATTTCTATGGGAATTTTGTCATTGACCGATCACAACCACTGGAGAGGTCAGTGATCACAACCAGCACGATGGGGTCACATAATGTTAGCACCAATCAAAACAGATCTTATGAAAGCTTGGGGTTTCAGTCAATCACAAGCATTTCCTGGATACACAACATGTCTGCGCCCATGTGAACTTATGTCGACCCGTCCCAATTTTAGTGATGTGACAAGCAGAAGATTTACACAGTATAATCAATGTCGGCCTAAGTTAGTGCGTTAAGTACACAACTTGTCCATGTGACTTCAAGTTCAAGACAGAGACTGGAGTAGGCTCTAGGCCTAACACTGAATGTAAGCGTTTAGAGAGCTTGTTAGGTGCCTACGCAGACCACTATAACATTTATAGGGCCTAATTATCTGAAAAAGAAACTCATGATGCAGGATCAATTGAAGATTCGTCTGGATCATCTTCCATGCAGGTAGGCCTAGGCTATGTAATTTTTTTTCTTTCAAGTTTGTTCAAACAAGAGGATAGTAATTATTCCTACATCCTATATTTTCCCAGGATATTTAAAAAATATGGTAGGTTGAATACTAACATTAGGGCCTAGGGTTTGTTTGAGATGTTGAAATGTATTGGTACCCACCTGTGTAAACTCATTGAAATTGCATAGTCTAGTCCTTCATGTTATAAATAATATTCGTTGAAATTTGTGATTGGCCATGAATAACATTGTCTGCACAAGATTATTCTTCTCCTGATAGTCTTCTCAAACTCTGTGGGCTTGTGTTGGATGCAATGTATATTCCAAAAAGTGGAGATTTACTCCACAACCATGACTGATGCATCATATTCATACATTCAATCCTCTGCTAATGGTTCTCCAAAGTTTCATTCCCTATGTGCTGTGTGCAGCAATTGTATCCAGGGACAATTTGGTTTTATGACATTAGACTCCAAAATAGGACTTCAGTTGTAAATTCAAGGTGACAGTAACATAAACTAAATTGATTTCTTTCTTTTGGAAATTGTTAGGCAATTATATAATCTGTTCTGGTGATGCAGAATTCATTCAGCAGGTGGTTCAATTCCATCAACAGATATCATACAGCCAAACACTTTCCAAAAGAACCCCAAATGACCTTTGACCTCCACCAGACTTACATTTATGGATGAAAGTTCACCACCTCAAACTGAATGATGACAAGACTGATCTACTTGTAACTTCCCCACACAAATCCAAGTGGGGGTGGCGTTGTTGAATCCTCATCATCAGTACGTGACCTCGGTATCATTCTTGACTTTATCTTAAACATCAATCTGTAGGGCAGCATACTTTACCATCGCTTGCACAACATCAATGCCATAAGGAAGTCACTTGATACCAGAACTGCTGAACCACCGTCTCATGCCTTTGTCACATCTCGTCTAGAATGTTGTCATGCTGTCTTAGCTGGTCTCCCCAAACGTTTAATAAACAAGCTACAGGTTGTCCAAAATAGCGCAGCTAGAGTGATTCTTAACATGAGGAAATTTAACAAAGAAACAACTACAAAATTCTTTTGCCAACTTGGAAAACCCTTCATTGGCAAACACCTCAATATTTGTGTGATCTCATCTCCCCCTAACAAGCCGACTCATTCTCCCCACTCTCAACATGCTAATATCCTTAAATTCAATGTATACGGTGATTGTGCATCTTCTAGAACTGGGCACTGGCCCTTGTTTATGAAAAATGAGTCTTAAGAATTTCAAAATCATGGTTGACATTGAACTTTTGTTGTTGCTACAAGACCACAGATGGGACTCACTATTGTTTATAGTCTTTGCCTGGTTCAAATGGCATGCAAATGTGGCACAATTTAATTTTACATTTAACAGAGGGCAACCTTGTTTGTTTAAATTTAGAATTTCTTTACACTCTATTTACATTCAGAATTTCAGAGAAATCTTTATACCTCTTTGCTTGCTTTAATGTAACATGCATAACCTTGCCTTTTTCTAAGCCTTAGCTATTGAAATGTTTTATCCTACCAGACCAAATTCTGAAAGGTTGACCTCACCCCACCCCCTTTCCCAGTAGTATACTGATGTTTGGTGCATAGAAGAGTTTGCCTGAGCATTTCCTTTTTTTAACTTTCATGGTTGCGCCTTGTTTGGCATGAGGAAGGCTGTTGAAGGTGTAGGTGGGGGGAGGAGACATACCCACAATTTTTTGCTCAGTATTTGCGGTAAAATGCTGACAGAGTTACTGTGTAAAGGGTGGTTGCAATGCCCCCCCCCCCCCATCCCCCAATCAATCGAGAGTTTGAATTGTTCATCACCTTATCTGAATATTCAATGTGATAGCATCATGGTTTGTTGGTTACCGTGTCCGAAGAATGCAATAGCTTTGTGACATAGTTGTAACAACATCAAATTATGTGATAGCATCACCATGACAAGTTTTCAGTCTCTTCACTAATAAAGATCATGTCATGAAAGGAGATTTCCATTCATCTGTGAAAAATAGTCAATGAAATAAACAATCAAATGCCATTATAAATTGCGACTTGAGTTTATTGAAAGCACCAAGTAAAGTCCTCTTGCTGCAATGTTACCAGATTCAAGTATTGCATTTATTTACCACTAATAGGCTGTGATATCACTACAATAACAAAATACATCTCTGTTTTTGCCAGCAACTAGATTGCAGTAGAAGTAAGCAAGCACACATACTTATTAACATATGAAAAGGAAATGAGAATTTACATGCAAAGGATTTTGTCAAACTGAAACACAACCAGCTATAGTATTTCCAAGATACATTTGTCATGGCAAAGTACTGTCAAAAACTACAAAATGCGATACACGAAATGCACATAAATTTGAGGTTTGCTGTTGTGTTTTGATCCAGACACCATGCAACATATTTCTTGTTAATTAAACAAAACAGGTCTTTGTATACTGACTTGACAGAAAGGAAAATGTTAATTGACATTCAAGACTCATTGAAACCACAGAATGTTTAACATACAATGGTTGAGTTCATTTACTGCAATGTTCAGAAGATAGATATTTGATAACTATTTTATGCCACAACAAATACCTTTTCACAGTGAAAAAAACCCTTTTTAGACTAAATGGATCAATAAATGTACAGAACATACAGCACCTGTGATTTGCAACAGGCATATATATAGCATTTTCATTTTAAGATAGGTTATTTATTTTAATGTTGCTTAAAATTTATTAGTCACTAGTATCAAGCTTCCTCTTGATTAACTGTATGATTAGGTGGCAGAATATGATAATTAATGACAGCAGCATGAGCAAAAATATCTACAAACCTTTTCTGCCATACCCCTCCCCCTCCCCTTTTCTTCATCAACATTGAACAACCAAGGTGTGAATTGTTATTCTGCTTGCATACTGTGCTTTCTCAAGTGACTTGAATTGCAATACACATTGAGTTGCTTTTCAAAGTTATTGTGATCATTTGCTTGATCCTATGTAGTTTTGGTCACTGTCATAGGGGGAATTATTCCATTACTTCTCATATAATGTCTGAAAATGTTGCCAACAGATGATTGAACAAACACCGGTCCATGCAGTGACCAAACTGAGAGGATTAACATTTTTACTTGCCAGAGGAAAGCTTGTGGTTGCAATTGTGACCATAATGTGTATGAAACAACAGCGTACAAAATAATACACAAAGAAAGTCAAAGATTGCTAATGGTGGAATAACAACATATTTGCTCCAAATATCTTGGTTCATGCTAAGCACCCACCATGGACATACTGTAATTTATCATGATGGCAACAAACAAATGCTAGTAGCATGGTGGGCTCATAATTGACGCACTTCAGGATTTGATTAACGATGTCTATCAACAAAAAATCCAATTCACTCAACTGTACCTTTTTTATATGTGCAGTTCCTCATAAATATAATATTCTCAATATATTTATTGTTCTGTGCCTACGTAACGTAAACTTGAGCTGAATTTGACTACAAAATGTCTGCCGTGTCAAGTTCTTTCATATCCCTAAATTGACACATTCGTCGATAAGCTAACTGTACTTATATAGGCCTAAGAAATACATTCATTGCCTTTGGATGCTGTTTGCTATGCTCTGAGCCCCTAAGCTCAGACAGGTTGGTCCCAGAGAGTGGTGATATCATACTGAGGTAATATTGGTTATGTTTAGGGAGTAAGATTTCCAAATACCCCAAAAATGGGCAAAACTGAGGGGGTAGGGGGTGGGGGGAGGGTGTTAAAACTTAAAAAAAAAAAACAATCTGATCTGCATATACATGAAATGGATTAATACTCATCCAATATGTAACTCTGCTTGGTTGCAAAAAGTTTAGGTTGCCAGCTGTATCGTTGCTAATAATATTTGAAGGTGCGTCAATTACGAAGGTGCTTCAATTGTGAAGCCTTTAGGCTTTACTATATCATTACTAACCTACTACTAGTACTACTATGCTAGGTAGGCTATATCGAAATTCGGACATGGGCCCGATACGAAAACTCGCCATTTCTCTGTTTACTGAGTGTGAAAAATGCTTCTTCAACTCAGCTATACACGCTTGGAGTCGGGCTGGAAGTCGCCATTCTCTTCCACTGCACTACTCTTTTCACTGAACGTCGTGGGCAGCACATATATGATAATGTACACAGTACACAGATTCATTGAATATGTTTTCATCCATGGGAGCAGACATGTTGATTAAGGGTGCTTGGCAGCGATTGGCTGACACCCCAAAGCTTTTCTAAGATCTATTTTGATTGGTGCTATCATGTTGCGACACCCTCATAACGCGTGCTACAGCTGTTTAACAATGTTGGAAAATTACAGACAGACGTGATTCATATGTCACATCACAAGCGGCTACTAGACTAAGTCTTCCTGGAAAATAAATATTACGGATTTAGTGTGTTCCTTTCGCGTTGTAGTCCTACTGTCACATTTCGTTATAGCTTATGGAATCGCTCGAAAATATCACAGATATCTATAGAGAGCAACTTTTACAAATTACAAAGGACGCTGCGGTTTAACAATCTTGGAAAATTACAGATGTGATTCACAAGCCACGACCGTGTTTTCGGAGAGATACATAATACGGATTTTAGTGTGTCACTTTCGCGCTGTAGGCATACAGTCACATTGCTTTACACTACAGCTTATTGAATTGCTCGAAAATATCTCAGATATCTAGAGAGCAACTTTAACAAATTGCAAAGGACGAAATAGGAACTTAAAGAATTTAACTTCCATGGGGATAAAACAGAACAGCCACGATCTCATCACGCCGAAGTATGCAACATACGAATCCAGAAGAAGGCGGCCATTTTATTGTGATAACGTGTTCCCAAGGAATATACCACTGTGTGCAATGTTACAAGGAGAAACCAATCTAGACAACATGACGGAAAACATCACCGGGAATTTCATTGAAGCCTATATGGTTTTAAAACTGGCGGACTTTGGCGTGGATAGGCCCGATCGTCTCGGATTAAATATACATGCAGCAAGTAGTGTTGGCTCTGAAATTTGCCCTTATCATACGACGTTGTATAGTACAGAGAAAGATGCTATGGTTAGAGCGATCCTTGTGGAATTGGATTTACTTGACACATTAACTAATTTACATATCTCAAAACATACTTTATTGGAAACATTTCTTTATATAGCTGATACTCTATTTGAAGATGATGATGTATCTTGGTGGAAAATAGTGACTTTAGTCGATTGTTCAGCTCAAATGGCTGTCATGTGTGTGGACCGAGAACTTCCTAACATGGTCGAAAGTTTGTTATCTTGGACTTCAATGATTATGGAGAAAGATAATGTACAATCCTGGATTGAGGAGAATGGAGGTTGGGTAAGATTTTAATTTTGCTTCATAAAAAAGAAAACATTGCAGGCCACCTCAGCCAACCCGGCCTCTTCCCCCTCGAAAAATAAATAAAGATTACGATACTGTTACCCCCCCCCCCCCAAAGAAAGAAGAGATAAGTGTTATATCTTTAGGATAATATGGGCAAACAGCAAGACAAAATGGCCAACAGGAAGCAACTCGTGTATTCTTTGTTTGAGGGCGTCAATACAAACCGTGGCAAAACACTTTTACATGTATACTTCAATAAATGCCCCTTTTGGTGAAAGGAAGTATCCGCGGGTTTCTTTTTTCATTTCAGTTTTGTAATTTAAAAGAAATGTAAATTAGCACAGATTACAAAATCTGGTATAACTTACCTGCAAAGCTATCATGATTAATATGTAAGGAGACGTTTTTCTTCATATTTTTGGCTTTCAGAAATTTTTGACCAATCGCATGAAAAGTTATTTGCAAACACAGGTAAATTTTATTTTCTAAATATAAGCTTATGGGTAACTAAGAAGAATGTTTATAACTTACCTATTTTTCTAACGACCCGGCACTCCCAAACCCCGGTTTGTTGCTTTATTACGTAAAGTTGCGTTTACACAAAGCCATCGTCTCAATGCAAATACCGATACTTAATAATATAAACAGCTTATCGTATAACAACAGTACAGTAGATTTTTTGTTTGATAAGAATTGTTTACATTTATTACCGAACATCTAATCAGGATACTTTCAGAAAACCATCGCGGAATGGGATTTACACCCACTTCTCGTAAGATTTGCATCACAAATGGCCGGTCATTACATAGTCTTACGTAAGCGATCGAGTTAAATCAAGCCGGGTTTTTATGAACAAAAGAGCGTAATGGGTCACTTGTCGTAACGTGTTTTGTTTATATATAAGATACAGAGGATATGTTGGTGGTATTAGTTAGTAAATTGCTTCAAGAAGGGGGTGTAAGCTTTTCTACTGCAACCTACAGAGGCTATATAGCATCGGGGAGTTGTTATGGAATAAGAACAGCCTGCTAGCATACATGGAAGTCTCACCCTTGTAGCAAGTTTCATATCAAAATTCAAATCAAAGCTTGGTAAATTTTGTTCACGTCACGATCTGCCAATGTTTGGAGGTGTATGTATACAGGAAAATATTGTTTGTTTCCGTTTTATGTAGCGGACGGTTAGCCTTCCCAATTGACTTTTTGTACATAAACTGTTGGCACAGGAAATATGTACAAAATGCAATACATCTTCCCATTTATGCAGTAACGTGTATATTTTGCATAGCAGTTTTCTTGGCCACACCAGATATATTCTTCACTGGAATAACGAGCTGGGTAACGGATGCGTGTGAATACATTGCGAGAGGGTTATCTACATGGAAAGCTTGTGAAGTTACCCAAAATTTCCATATAGACTTAGCAGCAAAATAACAGTCTCAAAGGGGTTTGAGTCTTGAGACTTAGTCAAATCACATATTGAAGGTCTTCTGTATAGAGTAGACCCCAACTATTTCACGCTATCATGGAAAAGTTTCTTGAGATTACGTAATCGACCTGCCTTGGTCGTAAAATGACCTCTTTTTACCAATTAGTCTGCAACACCTGCCACATATTTTTTCTTGTATGAGGGTCTTTGTGTGAACGCTGTATGATAAACTTCGCTGTAGTCATGAACATATTTCCACAAAGTGTTTACACAAGAGCCTAAAAGTGTTAAGAAGCTATGCAGGCTAATCGTTGTGCTTGAGGTCGATTTACGACCGTGGCAGGTCGATTTCATAATCACTTTCCTAGCTATAGCATGCTATAATTGGAGCCAATAAAGCAGATCTTTGGGGTACACCCGTGTTGCGCGCTGTGTATGCAACAGAGGAACGTGATCCCAGCGCCCTGCATGGTGTAACTCTTAAACGTTATTTTAAGATTTGTCAATATTTGAAATTGATATACGCTTTGTGCTTTGCGCCTCAGTCTATAGTCTATCAAGATTAAAATTCTTAACAAACGAGAGCCCATCCGGTCTCCACCCTGTTTATTTTTTTACAACATCACCGCATTGCAACTCTTGGTTGTACATTTTCTTTTATGTGTGCATTACTATTTTGTTTATTATAATTCATACCGTTTTCTATCATTTTTTCTTTGCAGGCAGTTTAGAAAAGTGGATGCGATGAAGATACTGTCCTTTATAAGGACTTGAAAAATCAACTTTTCGGAATTCACCGTTGATAGCCGATACATGCAGCAAGGATGTGGTTGTTTCGATTTGGAAGTTTAGTGTACATTCTCTGCGCATGCGCTGATTACAAAGATATACGAATTGACTGCTTCTGTGATGTATCTATAAAGTTTGACAAACTGCTACATGTTTTAATGTAAAGTTAACAGTTCACTTTATTCACAATTGATACGCATTTGAAACATATTTGAAACATGTAATTTTGGATGGCCATTGCAAGAAAGCTGTATAACAACGTTTGTTTTGTAAATGCTTAAAGCATGTATCATATATATTGTACAACAGATGATAAGTATATAGTTGCCGTTTAACTCAAGCATGGTCGGGTACCTGTAATCGGTGTTGTCCTAGTGTTCTGTAAAATGTCTGCGACATATTTGGCTAAGTCGTAGAAATGATATCAACATTTATTCATCACTAATGGTTGGCCCGGACAAAAATAACAACAAAAATATTAGTAACTAACAACAGTAGCACATAAACATGTTCAATCCTTCCATATTGGAGTCATACACAACTGTCCTATTATTAGTGCAATTATTATTAGTGCCAATGAAACCCAGATTACAACTTATTTAAAATCAGTAGTGACCTCTCATAGTTACCTCTGATGGAATTGTTTGTATCAAACTTATACCAAAATCAACTCAAAATGTTTTAAATCTAACGTTATGCTCAAATATGGGGTGGGGGGGGGTATTCTACTTTTGTCGCAAGTAAATCAATTCTTTTTCTTTCCTTCTTTTTGTTTGCCAATAAAAACCAGCCTGCAGCTCAATTATATAAAGTCAATATACAGTTATGTAAGTACATTATCTGTCAGTCTGTATGTGTGTGTAGTAGTACTTTGTTAAAAGGATATGTTACTTATGTAATCAATAATATGTTAATTGATTTATTACATTAGTCTTCTTTTCGGTTTGAAAAACAAATTCTCGATTGTAATTAGGTGTTCGTCACGGTGACATTTGCGATATCCGGAAGACCACTGTTTTTTGAGAAATATTGTTTCCAATCTGATTGGTTCATATTTCAAACTTTTTCAAACCATTATTATATAGGGTATATTATTGTTCTTGTAGCATGAATATTCATTAATACGTATACATGAAATTTACACTAGAGAAACTCTGCAATTATAATATGCAATGTTTATTTTACCGCCCCGTCTATATACACTCCACCGATATCAGGAAAATCCAACTGTTTATCATCATTATTCTTCAACTCTGTTTATTGAGATATTTTTATTTTTGTATACTATTAATGTTTTACAGGAATACTACTTAAAAAGGAAAGCTGAAAGATATTAAAGAGTTTATTATTACATTTTCTTCCATTGCGTACCGGGGTACGTTTTATTACATTAAAGCATTCGTTTGATATGAAGGTTATAGAACTTGCTTAAAAAGATACAGGTGATATCCGTTTTGGTTCCTTGCTGAAGACAGGTCGGCGTGTGTGTGTGTGTGTGTGTGTGTGTGTGTGTGTGTGTGACACAACTGACACTTAAGTTTGTATGCACGATAACGAAACAAGGGAATGATTGATCAATGCCATACTTGGTGGGTGGGTGGTCCATAATGAGTTGATAATTTTGGTGCTCATATGAATATTAATGAGGTCACAAGGTCAAACGTCAAAATCTTCAAATTGCAATAACTTGGCAACCATAAGTTGGGACTTTTCTTGAAACTTGGTATTGTGGTGATAATGGTAGACCATGCTGATGTGTCTTGTAATTGATATCATGCATATTTACGAGGAGGCGTGCTGAGCGTTATTTTTGTAATAAGTTTGTATGCACTAGACAAGGAAATGATTGATCAATAACATACTTGGTGGGTGGGTGGTCCATAATGATTAGATAAACCCTATTTGATTTTGGTGCTCATATAATGAATATTAATGGCAAGAAAGGGAAAGAAACCATCATTTCGGGATAAACGGAATCAATTTGGAATCACTGATGTAACCAAATTTAATATACTCATAATTAACCCTGATCCGCTTGATCTTAATTATCAGATAACATTAAGCATTCATGTGTAAAATGTGTTTGCCTCTTTCTGCATCACCTAGTGTTGTAATTGATATGTAAATGAGATATGTTTATTCAGTACATATCGTATATCAGGTATGTTTATGCAGTACCCAACTATCAGTGGGTTGAACCATTGATCTTCTATTGTCAGATAACATCAAGCAATCATGAGCAAGATGTGTTTGCCTCTTACTGCGTCACCTACTGTTGTGATTGATATGTTAATGAGATATGTTTATTCACTACATATCGTATATCAGGTATTGTTTATGCAGTACCCAACCATTGATCTTCTATCATCAGATAACATCAAGCAATCATGAGCAAGATGTGTTTGCCTCTTAGCCACTGCGTCACCTAGTGTTGTAATTGATATGTAAATGAGATATGTTTATTCAGTACGTATCGTATATCAGGTATGTTTATGCAGTACCCAACTATCAGTGGGTTGAACCATTGATCTTCTATTGTCAGATAACATCAAGCAATCATGTGTAAAATGTGTTTGCCTCTTACTGCGTCACCTACTGTTGTGGTCGATATGTTAATGAGATATGTTAATTCACTACATATCGTATATCAGGTATTGTTTATGCAGTACCCAACCATTGATCTTCTATCATCAGATAACATCAAGCAATCATGAGCAAGATGTGTTTGCCTCTTAGCCACTGCGTCACCTAGTGTTGTAATTGATATGTAAATGAGATATGTTTAATCAGTACATATCGTATAGCAGGTATTGTTTATGCAGTACCCAACTATCAGTGGGATGAACCATTGATCTTGATTAATATTGATTAATCTGACGTGATTTCTTCTCACTGTTTCACCTTGTTCTGTAGTTAATATGTAAATTAGTTATGTTTATTCAGCACTCGGCGTATCAGTTGTGGGCTGTATTTATTCAGTACTGAATGTATCTGTCAGGCAAACCATTGACCATCCATTATCATGTAAACAAACTTATCACTGTGCTACCTCATGATACAATTGATATGCAAATTAGTTATGTTTATTCATTACGCAACGTATCAGTTCTTAGTTATGTTTATTCAAAATTGAGCGTAAAATTGCCGCAATTGGGTGAAGAGTATAACATAAGCCCTTTGCCTTCCATTATAAGTTAGTAAAAGTGATCATGCAGAAGATAAATTTGTTTCTCAAGTTCGCACTCAGTGTTACCTCACGTAATTGATTTGTGAGATGGGTGGAATATTATACATATTTTTATTAAAGATGTATTTTGATGCTTTGATTTTGGATCAGTGTGCCTTGATATGTGGTTATGACACCGTATCCTCCTTTTCTGTTATCAATCCTCATGCTTGGGATGGCGGAGTAAAGATAGATCCTGCACACAAATGTCATAGTTACAGGTCCTCTCTCCTCTCTTCTCCTCCCCTCTCCCATGTCCCTCGCAATCCCTCTCCTCAAGGTAACACCATTGAATGAGAGGATAGTGGACACAAATCCTTGTAGAATTTATAAATAGTATTCTGGTATAGTCACACATAACAAAAATTAAATCGTACAGTATAGGCTAATATATTAGGGCTGATATATTTACTTTTCAAAGTATTTATGACGAATTTCGCATATACATATTTTTCTTCTGCTAAAATAAGGCTTCTACGTTCGAAATGAGGTTTACTCCGTTCTTACACCACGAACCAGACGAGGCTACAAATCTGGACCGTGCAACTAAACGTGATTTAGAATGAACACTTCAGGTATAGATCACAATATGGGTTTATAATGTTATACATACTTAGGCTCCCCACAGCATTTCGTTTGATAACGTAAGCCTTATTTGATTTATTTTCTGAGGGACTTTTATCTGAAAATCAATTGAAATAAACAGCTTAATGTTTTTCTTTGATATTAATTTTACTTTCCTTTTTTTGTGGTCGTCTAATAACATTTAATTACGCCTTTTACGTCAGAGACTCTTTCAGCCTAGTCAGATTTACCGATACCAGGTACGATTTATAACTTACAATTGTTACAATTTCCGCTTCCCACAGATGCATGGTCAACCCACTGACCTGGGGTTAGAGGTCAGTGGGTCAACCCCCAAAATGAGGTCATTGATTATGGAACGCAAAAGGGAAAACATGATGCTCTTGCAGAAGACAACACAATCTCGCAAAAAAAAAAAAAAACCCAAACTAAATAAGAAAAACACCAGCAACAATTTTACGTTTCGTCAGTAATATAGCCTGTTAACCATTTCGGCGTTCCATAGTGGAGAGGCGCGCTATCCGTTTGATAGACATGCCATCACCATAGATGGGATTCCATATCGGCTTCGGTTCAAGTGTTAGAGATGTGGCCTTTTACCTTTACTTCATTTAAGCTGCGTTTAACACGATACCATAATGACAAATATAAACTGATACATCAAATCGGGTGAAATCGCGTTGTAGAAGCCCTTGTTCAGCGCGCAATTTTCTGCCGATTCTGCGATTTCCCACAGCAAAGTTTTGGCCCAGTTTCCCGCGCATGAAATTAGTGATCATATACTCTTTAGCGTAGACTGCGCCTTCTGGAATTTGCCGAATATCTGTGAAGTTTGGTCGAAAAAGCTGTCACCAGGGCTTGTGAGGATATACTTAGGGGACAGTAAATAGCGATCATTATTTGAACTACATCATTCTGTTCCGCGCGCGAAAGTGACCGTTTATGTGTGGAATTCTGCTCAATTTTCGTATTAGAGTATTACCTCCCCCACCTCCGTTAATTGATTACTTAGTTTATAACTTTACCATTCAAACATCCACAGCGTCATGCACCTGCTGCACACGTTCACAACAACGGAACGTGACACAAAGTTAGCAATAATTTGACTGTAATGAAGATGTAGTGTTTTTATAATATTTTTTCATAGTACATGATATCGAAAAAGATAAAAACGAATCCATTAATTATATTTGCATATATATTTTCTTGACATTGAGGGAAAGCTTGTTCAGACCGGTTGAGGGATTGTAAACTGAAGCAGGTCGGATGGAAATATTTGAGTAAAACCAACGACAGTTAAAAAAATGTCTACTGTAAGATATAAGGCAAAACAGTGTATATGAGTGCAATGGGACAAGCAAAGGCATATTCTCACTCACTATTAGTATTCACACAAAAACATTACGACTCTTTTGTGGTCCGTTGGCGCCAAAGACTGTTTAGTTGGAGCAAATTCCTTGGGGCCCCTGGATATTGGAGGGGGGGGGTTAATTCTATGAACAATTGCATCCTGACGTGTGTGTGTCGACAGCGCTATATACTTAGTTTGAATGGTGTGGCTTTTAATTGTTTCACTGATATCTAATTACTGTACAACTATATTTAACGTACATATTGAGGAGGTTTAAACGGAACACAACATTATTCCTCTTTCATAAACGTAGCTTGCTGCACTTGATGGTATATTGTACCATGGAGCTATTTCGGTAATAGCTCCATGATTGTACCGACTCCGGCATAGTGGAAATAACTCTACCGTCCCTGAACAAGTCGAGGTCAGCTTGTTTACAGGCTCACATCAGCAGTTCATTGTCCCGGGACATATTCTAAAACACATCGTGTGTTGCAAGGTATACATCTAAATAGATCTTGTTGCGTGTTGTTTCGTTCGATGTGAATGAATCGAGTGTACTGGTGAACAACTTAAATGACATTTGATTGTCTCCTGCAGTGCTTTTCATTACCCGGCTCATCTGGTGACGTCAATACGATCCTGTTAATAAATTCCAACTCTAAACATTGAGCAGCCTAGGTGAACATTATGTGTCCTCGCATGTCCTCAATTTTCCAGGGTGTTATACAACTACACTGCAACATACCAGGATCTAAAGAAGACCTAAGTTGATGCTAACCAACTCGAAATCATTTGTGATTCCTAAAGCCGGATCTCGAAAGAGATACTTTGAACAGAGTTTATGTTAATGAAATGGAGGTGAACGACAAAGGCAAATGAATATATATAATTGAAATCGTAATGAGTTGAAATCGTAATGAGTTGTTTGATCTCTAGAGTAAGGCAAAATATGTCACCAAAAACAGAACTAGTATTGTTCGATACAGGTGTCAAACGCCTACAGTGAAATTACGACCTTCCTTACCGGTTTCGAACCTCTGGACATACAATCAGCGTCCATAGCCTAGTTGGTAGGGTGTCCGCGTACAAAGCGGGAGGCCCGGGTGCGAATCCCGGTGGAGGCTGGAAGTTTTTTCACTGTTCTGGATTTTCCTGTTTTTGGTGACATATTTTGCCCTACTCTAGAGATCAAACATGATGTTTAACCAACTCGAAAATCATTTGTGATTCCACATTTAACTCATGAAGACACAACAGCTATGACGTACATAAGGAAAAGAAGAAGAGGCATTTTGTACAACATTTTAATAGACATCTTAAAATACATCAACCCGATACGCTTGAATGTTCATAGCGATTGTACTGTGTCGCAAGCGCGCGAAAAGGAAGGCTGCAAATTGACCACGTACAATGTTTTATATAACAACAAGATTATGTTAACCAGGAAGATGGGGTTGAGGGTCAACAGCATTTGCTAAAAACATTCCCGGTTTGTGTAGGGTCACATCCTGTAAAATATTCACCTGACATGTGATAAATTAGACAATAATATGTCAGCCGCGCTTTGAGAGTTGGTTTTAATGCTTTCTGAAGTTAACACAATGAGCAGCCCTGGCGAACTGACGTGCAAGCTTAGGTAAAACATAATGATTTATAAAAATATACATATGATTAATCTATGCATGCAACATTCTTAAAATACTGTATTGTTGATATAGCCTACGTAGTCTATGGCCAGGTTCGGTTATATACACTTTCCGATCGGTAAAAAAACCCAGCTGTTGGACGGTTCACCTCGAATATTTTTTTTTTTAATTTTGATAAATCAAGGCTCTCCAAAATAGACAACATAAGCTGGGTTGCAGTGCTACTTAGAATCTGTATACGCATACCGCTTTCATATCTAGCTTGGTTGTATCTCTGTTCGAACCTATATTAACGTTAAAGCCCGGTCCGGTCCGAGATTGAAGCAGGGTGATTGAACGTAAATGCATGCAGTAAACTGTTGGATGGTAAGATTAGATAGTGTGTACTTGATTACATGTATTATATTCATGCATACGATTTATCCAGTATGTGTATAGCCCACTAGGGCCCACACGCGGCTACGGATGACATTTGATGTTCATGTCACGTGCAGCACGTGTCGGTGAGCCATCAGACGTCACATTCCGGGATAATGAGTGGATGATTAAGTAGGATTATAGCTATCAGCACAACATTAATTCTGATAATTGAATACACCATTACTGAAAACCATTGCATGTGTATAAATCCACTTTTAACATTTATAGAATCATTACCTTATAGTACAACAGCTCACCAACACCGTTTATAAACCACTCCAAAGGTTGTCAGCTCGCATACAGGCACAGAGGCCAAAACGAAAACAAGAACCTCATATCTCTTGAATAACATGTTTACAACGTATTAATACTCGATTCCTCAATTGGAAAAATGGTGATGGAAATTTTATTTTCTGCTGTACGGGAAGTTAGAAGATTTTTGTTATTTGAATTCATAAAATTACCTTGGACTTCGAATCGAGGAGCCTTGAAGAATCACATCTAAAATGTAATCTGAAAACCGGGACAACAAAGAAGCACATAATTGATTGGGTCAAAGAATTATTTGACTGAGATTTGGGTTAGTAGTAATGAACTATACTAATGAACTAGTAATGATGAACTAGTAATGAACCTACTAAGTACTATAGGAAACTTTAAGGGCTTCGGTTGTACGACATATGAATATATCTGTTGACGTACAATCAGCTACATAGAACGAGGATGCAAATGTTGCTCAAAATATTCCAGGCTTAACGTATAGCTTTTATCACATACCCCTCTCAACCAATCAGATTACTAGGTTGATACCTAATTCAGCAAGAGTAGATGGGGTTGCATATATCTTGACATTATCCTTTTTGACTTACAACACTATACCGTCGGAGTAAGGTGGTCCAAGTGGAAGTGCATGGTTGTTCCGTTCATGCTTTTCAACATCCAAGCCACAAAAATCAAATCCCATTTTTGCTAACCCGGCAGTCTCCATTTTTTGGCAGGCTTAACTTCCCTGAAACAGAACACCACTGCAGCGGTCGAATTTTTAGCGAGGGCGCTATTCATCACAGCCCTCAATTTCTCAACAGATAAAATATTCCTTGGCACAATACTTGACAATTTGTACTGCTGACAACCAAGGTTGTTGCTGACAGTAGTGCAAAATATAATCATGAATTATGCTTATATCTACAATCAAGTGAGCAGGGTACCACCTGGAAGGGAGGTCTCGGATTTATTCAAGTAGGAATGTTGTTTATGATCGAATTGCTTGGGGCACGATAGTTGAATATGTATCGTCTGTTATACCAATTACCACAGTTTAAACTTAATTGTAAGGATATATCCTATATGACGTGCATCTCCACTATACATGATAATTTCTTATGCTCTTAGATGGGATTGGTGTGAAGAGAGGGACATCGGTATTTGGGCAGGGGGGGGGGGAGGAGAGTGAGGGTACAGGGCGGGTGACGGGCAGTTGAAGGAGTTTCTTTCTATTCTGGATTTTATCCAAGATTTCAATCATACAAATTGGAGGTAAACTTTGCCATGAACCTTTTCCGAAATTTCACTTTGGTGGTGTAAATCAACATCAGTGCCATAGCTTCATATTCTAAAATTACCAGAACAGAAAGTCTCCAACTGAAATTTTCTGAAGGAATTGACACTACTGGCAAATGCTTTATAGACTTTGATAAAATGATGAAATGTCTAGAGAAGAAGAGCAAAGAGAGAAAAATATTGTATGATGGATATAAATATGCATGAGCAAGACTTGAGACCATTATGGGACTGTCTAGCATATTAAATGGCCAGTATACTGATGGCTCATAAATACAAAACTTCCAATGCTAATAGGATTTGATATAAATAACTGGTAGTATTGATAGCCGGTGAGGTAACCATTAAGGTTTGTTTATATTCGCATATAAACACCAACTTTGATTAAAGACGACTTAGGTATGTCACACAACAAATACATGAAGCATCATGCTGATGAACATTCACATCCAGGCATTACATTCATGTTCCAACAATAACATCAATTTCACACTGACATACAGATCCTATTAAACTGGCAAATAACTTGGCAAGACGGCATCGATGTCGTGGAACGTTTTGTACGTCCAAACATCCGTTAATGATTTTGTAAGGGGTATCTCCTTCAAGCGGTAACGTTTACATATAGACTGCTGATACGTCAAGGTAATTTAAGACCAGAGATGACGTAAGGCAGGGAGACAGGCTATATATTTAAACATCTATCGTTTGGCAGATCCAGGGTCCTGCCCAGGGTCCTGCCCGGCAACTGATGGGGCACCGAAAGGAATGCACAATGAAAGCAAATCTATGTCAAGTCTGTGTATTGTTTCATCGATATGAAATACGTAGACGAAACAAAAAAAAAAGAACACATTGCAATATGTTGTTCCTACCTCGAGCTAATTATAGAATGCAAGAATGTCTCACATAGCATGAACTGAATGTGTGGTTTCCCAGCTGCAATTTATTAGATAAATTGATGAAGTAAAAACACAACACCAGTATTTTCTTTTAATTTTGGTTAAGGGTTGTTTTCTGTTGCAAGTTTATAACATCAGTATAGGTCTGAACAAAACTTGGACACATAGTGCCAACTAGATTTCTGGTTCTCCATATATCCTTAAATTATCATTATTTCCTTAAATTATGCAAGGAAAATAGTTATATATCATAAACAACAAACGACGAGCAGAAAATCTGTTAAATGTGATTTCATTGTATCAATTGATAGCCTTTCAGGCTAATACCCCCCCCCCCCCCCACAAAAAAATGTATTTCGAGTTGAAAAAGTACTTTAATTTACCATTCTTTAATATTACATAACGATGGAATTTAGTACAAAAAAAAAGAAAAGAAAAAAGAAAATAAACTAAATATAGGGATTAATTCATATACTTCAGATATATATCGATTCTACTATACATACAACCATTCTAAAATTATCAACTATTTTTTTTTTTTTGAAATTGCAAATGAAGGTGCTGAAAAACAATACTTCTAAAAATATTGTGGCAATTGCCATTAATGGCATCTCACATCTGGTTTAGACAAATTTTGATTTAAATATCAGTGATGTGTGTGTTTGGGAGGGGCAGGAGGGAGGGCAGTGGCGGAGCGTCCATACAGTCAGAGGGGGCAGAAGCCCCTCCTGACGGACTCAAAAGGACTGCTGGCGCCCTTTTCAGCTTTTTACCACTTTCAACTTATTCGCGACTATTGACTTTTTTATTGCGCACTCAAATACCTATTGACATTTGTCACATTTTGTTGGTGTAACTTTCTGACAAAATGGCGATGACACCTATTTATTCTTCGTTTATCTGCAAATTAGCAAGGCCCGGAAAGGGTCATTTCCGGAGATCTAGGGAGTATCTTTACTCAAAACATTTCTGTACGCTCTGCGCCAACCTGTGGTGGCGCTCCGCTTAGATAGTGTCGAAAGCGCCCCTACAGACCATTCTCGCCCCCCTGACCAATACCCCTAGCTCCGCCACTGAGGGAGGGGGGGGGGAGCGGCGGGGAGGGTTATACTATTGTAAATATGTCACTCAACATGACAAGAACATGTCTGAGCAGCAGTTCACATTCATTTAAGACATTTTTGCCACCCAGCAGACAAATTTCATTAATAAAGACCTCAAGCTCCCAGCAGCTCTTCAACAAAATAAAGGTTTTTTTTAAAGGTTGTAAATGAAGAAGTAAGGTTGATAAAGGCGGCTTCAAACATGAAACTAAAGGTTTCTAAAGGTCCAAAATGAAGTTAATTTGTAACATACTCACCATCTATGCAGAGTTTTACATCTGTGGCCCTTATTTAAAATACCTGACTTGTGTCTGTCTGTTTTGTATCACTGCATGAATCATGCCTGGCTGTCCACAAAAACTTAATGGCCAATGGTTAGCAAGACTGAATACAACATTTCTACTCTAAACTAAATCTTTAAAATAATTTTTTTTAAACTTAAAATAAACAGAAAGGTTTTTAAAGGTTTTAAAGAGTATTTTTGAAAAATAAAGAGCTGTTTTTGAATAAAGGTTTTGCTGGGAGGTCTGTTAATAGTATAAATCCTTCGGTCGTGACCTCAGTTCTCGTGGAAGGGCCAAACAATGGTTTAACATTAACATTATTTCTGCACTAATTGGAGTTGATGTCATCATTAGTTAAGCCTTACACGAGCATTCCAGGGATCTTGGACAATGTTTAATCTCAATGTCTTGAAAACCTGAATAGCTTAGAAACAATACCGCCCTCAATTTTGTTCCCCTTCTTATTCTTGGGCTATGGTATTACAACACTAACATTCTGCCTATTATATAGTCATCAGGGAGTAATTATGGGAAACTCCCTGCGGTCACCCTCTAACTTCCTGCCTTAGAAAAGAGAAGAGGTCACTAAAACACACTAGTGGGGCCATTGTGACAGTAATCTTTTTACCTTAGCAATAATCACTGCCTTGCAGCACTTAATACCCCACATTTTCACTAAAACACTAATGGGACCACTGTGGCAGTAATATTTTTACCTTAGCAAAACTCACTGCATTGCAGCACTTAGTACACCACATTGGCACTAAAACACTAATGGGGCCACTGTGGCACAAATCTTTTTATCTTAGCGATGATCACTGCCTTGCAGCACTTAATAACCCATATTGTCACTAAAACACTAATGGGGCCACTGTGGCACAAATCTTTTTACCGTATCAATAATCACCGCCTTGCAGCACTTAATACTCCACATTGTTGAATGATTCTCTATTTTCTAGTTTGCATGCAGTGATCACCATTTTTAAAGAGTATTAAAGTTTGATTATAAAGAAAGCAAAACAGTACAAAAACAATTTCAAGATATGCGCCATGAATATTCTACTCCTAATTAATTATGCTAATTGTTACTCATAAAAAATACCTGAAGGAATTCGTCCAGTGACTTTTTCTGCAAATATCGGTTATAAATCCACTCATACTTAGAAACTTAGAAAATGTATGCTGACATAAAGTAACAACAAAGAAATCTATGATTAAAATATGGGACAAAATCAAAACCCTGTTTTCAATTGGAATAATAACAATCATGCATGAATGGAAAAGAAAAATATGAGATTATGGTAAAAGAGTAATTCCCTCAATATACTAAAATGGCCGCAAAATGTTCAAATAAGGCAAAAAAGGGTTTCCATCTATCATTGGAAACTCTTGTCTACCAGTTAATGCTGAAAGAATATTGAAACTTTAAGGAACACTTGGTGCAAAAGTATTAACCTTACCAACCTTCCTATAAGGGGTAAGGGTCTAAGGGGGGTGGGGAATAGGGGGGAGGCAAATAAGCAGCAGTTGTTTGACTAGATATTGATAGGCAGCAATCTTAGAATTTGATGGCTACAAAATTTGAGCAATGTTGGAAAAAAATCTTGCAAATGGGACATTGTTACGGGAAAACCACACAAATGGTGTGCATTGAATTGGTTGGTTCAGAGGTGATGGGGTAGGACTACTTTAAAGGGTCAACAGTACACAAATGTAAAGACAGTATGTTACAGGAGTAGATGCTTGCGTAAGCATCCAATCTGGCTACAAAAATTGGACTGAACCATTTGGTAAATAGGTAAATTCTTTAAGCTCTATGAAAGAGACAGAGAGGTGAGAGGCTATATAAAGCAATCTATTGTTTAATCCTCAGCAGTTGAATTTTATTTAAATAAAACTGATATAAAATTTCCCAATTGATCAATAAGTTGTATTCATGTTGTTTTACAAACCCTATCTCCCCCATCCCCCCCCCCCCTGTTATTAGAACCCCACATCGGAATTTAATATCTAACAATGTTTTCTGTTTTAAATAGTTAGATGACATGGTTTAATATCTACAGCTATGAGTTTTGATACATTTTGCAGTGTGCTGTCAGCTACAACTGATGAGTTTCATTGTTAAGAGATTTGATAATAGTAAACAAAGTCATGATTCTTCATATCAAAATGACCTTATAAAAAAGGCCAACCTTCATTTCATGGCTAACTTAAAGACTGCTTCAGATTCCTCCCTGCCAAATCTGCTACTATGATCAATAAAACAATTACAGCTTTGTTTCCAACAAATCCTCTGACTTTATTTCTTTAAATACTGTGCAATTACTGGGTACTTTTTCATCATCAATCGTCAACCAATACAATATTAGTAGCATAATCATATATGCATAATCATATATGATATGCATATTCATATCTGCATTATCATATATGCAAATAAAGCAAGGCCTAATTTCAGTATCAGTAACAGTCTAGGTCTGTGCTAAGTCTTCAGAGTTAACACCAAACATTTCCCTCTTTCAGAAAATGTGCCTTGCCTTCCTCATAGTATTGAATGTTTGTTATAACACATTTGGTTATATAAACCCAATAGTAACAATGTACTTGTATATGTTTCTCACAGGAGAGATACCAGGTTACAAAGTATAACAAGCTTGTTGCAGTCAGAATATTGTGCATATATTTTGTTCAAGCCTCTCTGGCTCTGAAATAAATCCATTCTCTTTACAAAAGTTACGTCAAAAAATCCCACATAATCCCCAATATTATAAAAAAAATATCCCAGCATCCATAATACAAGGTTTTCCTGGGACTTGCCTCAAAAATATCCTGCCCCGCCTACTCCCCCCTCCCTCCTCCTAAAGCGTTGAACAGATAGTTCAATGTTCAGAGAGGACACATACCTCTAAGAGTTGGGGTGACAGCTAAATGTATATTTTCAAAATTGGACTAAGGGTGACCATTATTTGACAGTCTAGCATATCATCTTGATTACTGACGATCTTAAAATAGCTATCACATGCTGTGAACTTCACTCTGAAACTGTGTTTTAACAATTTACACCCGATCAGGACAATCCAGTGATGGGGAACTTTGAAACTGTCATCAAAGCCATGTTGTCTAACAACATGTTTAATCAATTGTCATATATACTCTTATACTAGCAGAAATCTTTGACTGACAAGTGGTCTGACATTTGTCATATTGTTGAATTAAGCTTAAGTCTTAGTCATAGAGAGTTGATACATAGTGTGATGGTATATGTCATGAAAACCCCCAACCCCCCCCCCCAAAAAAAATCAAATTAATTCTTCAAAATATGTAAAATAATAAAACTTGGATAAATGGATAAAACAAAAAGTATAAATGTAAGAAGAAAGAAACTACAAAGCCTCTAGAAAAAGCCATTATATTAAGCCTCTGAGTAGTTTAAAACTAATCCAATCTACAAATGGATGTTCTATATCATATTAATTGCGACTTGATATCAATATCATCTTCTACCACATAATCTGCTGTGAAAGTAATTCTTGACCCATGATACTGAAAAATTCCTTTAAAAGAGTTAGGATAAATAGGATAAAATTAACATAAAATAAGCAGAAAAGTTAAGAGCCCATCAGTGTTGTGGCAGACATTTTAATTATAGTCTTTATTTCGACATACTCTTTGTGTAAATTGCTACCTCTTTCATCTTTTATGTAACTTCAGACTAGCAGTAGCAAAAAGGGACAAAAGAAGAAAAAAAAGAATTGGAGGAATAAAATCTTGTTTGCGCTGATGTTCTGAAACTTTTCACAAATTTATAACCGTAAAAGTAATATCTTCATAACACATCATGATTACAAACTGGTGAAATAACCAAAGGGATCTTAAAGAAAACTGTCCAAGTATCAGCCATATATTCTGATGAATGACTGGTATCCTGGTTATCAAGGATTGCCACTCGCATTAATTTGTCACCGACTTATGTCAATCGTGTTGGTGCCATGAAATGTTGGCACTGGCAGCTGCTTACAGCTGCATGTACTAATTGACCTTATCAAAAGAGTTAACTACAAAGAAAGTACCATCTCACCCATTGAGTAAGAAATATACTGAATGATTGCATGAAAGAATGAGATGAAATTCATTATTCTGAAAAAAACCATCCATCTACTGGACTGCAGAGAATCTGTTCAGCCTCAATATTATATAACCTAGAGGAAATTGATTAATCCATGAATCAATCAATAACACAGCCTCACAATCTATGATGACCCAGCCTCCTAATTAATCAACCAATTAATATGATTTACAGTAGTCTTACAATCCATGGTGCAACCTCAACATTAATTAACTAGCAAATTAACCAATCAAAAACAGCCTGACACAAACAATTGTAAATTGAAGCAAGATATTTTCCACAATGAGGTCTAATGGATTTTCTAGGTGAAAAGTGAATACTTGATGTTTTATCTTCTTCTGCAGTATTGCACCCAATTATTAACTTTCTTTCGTAAGAAATACAATGATGACACCTGACAGCAAATCTTTGGCCAGACAGTATGTATGAAGATGCTACATACTGTACCATATAAAATATGATTAGAATAAGAATGATTACAGCGGAAAAATCAAGAAAGTGAAATGTTGCTTGTGATCATGAGGACGGTTTGTTGTGTCTGAGAAGCCTTTGGTTATTTTTTGGGTAAATTATGTCCAATTCAAAGAGCCAACACTTAAAGGTTCTGATATACAATAGTGCGACAAAATGAAACAGTTTGACTGCTCTTTATGTTGCTGTATCTATTCTATTTATGCTTATAGGCAAACGGACTGGCATGCTGATTTAAATTTAAGAAACCACCTTAATTAAGAAGAAGTAAGCTCGTCAATCAATTTCACAACCCAAACGACATTATTCATTGTCATAGTTATATCACAGGAGACTTCAAATTTGCTTGTGTTTTCTTTGTGACTTGGGAGTTGTTCTTGATGAACTACTGGTATATAACAATAACCAGCCTGGTAGCCGGTCATCATATGAACCTAAACAGCAGCAATTGCATGACGAAGCAGCCGAAACAGCTTATTACTTACACCTCATGGCGGTAGGCTATCCCCTTTCCAATTTTAAACTCATTTTGGAAGTTTCTAAACTTAGGAAGACCATTTCAGATGAGAAAACCGTGGATTTCTCCCACCTAGCTTTGGCCTGCCAGGGCTCGTATCCACGACATCACAGATTCTAGATTTCATTGATCCTGACGTCAAAGCCTTTATCCTCTCAATCATCATCATGTTACTATACTAATCTTCAATTCTAGCAATATTGGTACCATATCCTTCTGTGTGCACAGGCTTACTGTTTGCTATGCAAAATGTATTAAAAAATGCAAATCTGCAGTGTCTTGAATGTTCTACCAGAGGGCAAAGTTCATTTGATATTTCTTTTGCTTTATTAACTATTTCAAGGTGGTCCCCCCTGTACACATTATCAGTACATGCTTATGTGATATTTATAATGAGGGGTGTGGTTATAATGAAGAACATTAACGATGGCACGATGAAATCACTTTCAACCACCATATAGAATTGTTTGGCTATGATTTGTTAATTAACAGATCACATTATTCATGCTCCATGAATGATATTATTATATAAGAAATGGATATAATATCGTTATATGTATAAGATGTAAAGAAAATGAAAAAAAAATACAAAGTATTGATTATAAAGTTTCCTTGTGCGATGAAAGGGTACATTTTAATGTATTGGAAAACCTTAAATTTCATTTGAAGTTCATCAAAGTAGTAACAGGCAGTCCTCCAAAAACGATAACAGGAATAGAGGGTATGATTAAATGTTTTAGTATAAACAATTGGTAGTCCCTCTGACAAATCTGATGACAAATTTTGCCTGAGAAAGTTTGTCTAACACCGATCACAATTTGACCTAAGAGAAGAAGCCAACCTCAACATCACTTCATTATTTGTCATGGCAATAGAGGACTTGTGATGAATAACTCCCCAAACCAATAAGAAAAGTCCAGGGATGAGACTGAGCCGGGGAAAAAAAATCTGAAATTTATTGATTGCCGTCCTGGGGGAGGGGTTTAAGGGGAGGGGGTGTCCCCCTCCCCTTTAGAATCTTTTTGTCAGGTAAGGAGGGCTTAAATGCAAAATGGTGGACTCTAGATGGAATCTATCACATCACATAACTCGCCAAAAAATTGTGGAATTTCTGCTTGTATAATTTATCCATTAGCTTTTTTGAACCAAAAAAAGGCTTTTTTGCTTGCTTTGTGCTACTTGATTCCACCACTGGTCAAATTCGGTGTTCCTTCCCTTCACAGTCCAGCATGTTCGGCACAAAAAAAAAAAAAAAAAAAAAATTAAATAAAAAAAATAATAAAAAACGCGAATTACGAGAAAAAACGCGAAAATGCAAAAAAAAAAATCTGAAATCCGCGTTTCCGCGGAAGAGTCTCATGCCTGAAAGTCTTATTCCATTTGGGAGATACCAGAGTTTTAATGTTTCTTCACACACAAGGCCAAAGACTTGAGTAAGTATATATATATGAAATCATCAAGTCCTTTATGTACTTCACATTTCAGAGGGTTTTTCTTCATTTATTACAATGTTACATTTCAGTTTTATGTAAACAACAAAGTTCTTCACGTGACCTAACGTTGCATAATCGATCGCTAATACTTCTCTTGTGATCTGAACGCTCCCCTACATCTTCCATTTCATCCCGCCCCCCCTCAATTTGAATGAACTTGGCGGGTTTTATATTAAATGCCATACTATACCATTAGCAAACTAGTAAGCAACAATGGATGATTGAACCTTTCTCTCCAATATAAATACTCTAATAGAATCAAATGTTCAATCCATGGGATTTTTCATCCAAACAACAAACATTCTTCACTCTTTCATAGTAATAAAGCTACCAAAAACAACCCTCCTCCCCCTGAATCTAATCAATTTGAATAAATTAGAACCTCAACTTCCTCCTACCTCTTTGACTAATCCTAGCCCAGAAATATTTCCAGAGGAATAAGTCGACCCAGAAAGAAAATATTTGAATTGTCATAATTTGCTATCACCGTATACTCTATCAAAAAATTCTTAGTCAAACTTTATCGTGAATTTTGTCCAAAATTTGGCGTAAATTATTCAGACCGAAGAGAAAGTCCTGGTCGGGTCCCTCGTAGATGGTAGAGGTCAGTTCGTTCTGATATACCACGTGCGGGAAGTCTATGACTTTCAGGACCAGGTCACTAACAGATGAAGGACTCTGGGCATTAATAGTACTGCCTTTCTTCTCATTTACCGACACGGCTGAATCTTTCTCTATAAATTGAATGGAACTATCGCTCAGCCTCGGTTTCTTCTGTGGAACCGCTT
Source organism: Apostichopus japonicus (assembly GCF_037975245.1). NCBI lineage: Eukaryota > Metazoa > Echinodermata > Holothuroidea > Aspidochirotida > Stichopodidae > Apostichopus > Apostichopus japonicus. Next base: position 19,191,643 of record NC_092578.1, on the reverse strand, counting down.
CCGAGGAACCCTCCGCAGTGTCGACATTTCCGCAAGACACTTCCTTCTCTCGCTGCGACACTACATTCGTAGAAAAGTGTTGAGCTGACGAAGGCACGACGGATGGTAGGCATGAGTCTCCGACGTCTGATGTTTCTCCATCTTGGGAAGAAGTTCTCAACCGTTGGGAAAGGTCCCCTTCGTACAAAATCAGAAGGGAGCACCCGAAAAATCGACATCCTTCCTCATTCGTTATGACATTTATTAAAGTCTTCAACCTCTTAATAAATTTGGATAAGATACTTTTACGTATACTATTACCGTCGTGAAAGAATTCCTCGATGGTGCCAAGCAAAGTGTCATAGTCAGATATGGACTTCCCATAATGCTTTGTTAGTCGACGGTAGCTATCCTTGTCAACCTGATACACCTAGGATGAGGAGCAGATAACAAAAAAATGTTAGCAAACTTATGAACTTCAAGCTGACATATTTATTTGTCTTTAAACCTAAATCAGGCAATCTTATAGTCAAGTATAGTGATAATTTAACTTAAGGTACCGCACTAATTTATGCGTCTCCATCCCACTTTTGGGAAAGCTCAAAATACCTTTCCATCAGAAGAACAACTTGAGTAAAAACTTAAAATTTTCATCCAAGAGATGAGAGTCTACAGCAGGGGTGGGCAACCTTTTTGAATGAATGGGCCAGATCCAAGGGGTGAAAAATTGACTGGGCCGCACCTAACCAACGACCTGCTGTTGATTTCAAACCTTTGATTCCGAGGACTTTCAAGCAATAGGTGTGCATGTGTACTTAATCTGTATTCACAACAACATAATGTCAATACAGTACAGTTGATAATTAATGGGGATAATAGGCCTACCTGACAGCATCATTAGTGCAGATAAATTCTAAGCAGCTAGCTCGTTTTTTGTGATGGTGTAAAATAGATTGATTTTTTTTCTTTTTCTTGAGACATCTCACGGTCCGCCAAAAAATCCCTGGCGGGCTGCATGTGGCCTGCGGGCCGTAGGTTGCCCACCCCTGGTCTACAGGTTTCCAGCATATACCGCTCCTTCTATTATGGAAGGAAATTCAGCGGACATGAGCCTCACAGCAGTGTAAACCATGTCAAATAACGCTGTCTCTAAAACAAAGACAGGGTAGACGATTAAAACATTAGTTTGGGAGAGGTGTTTTACTGACCTGCATGCCACCAATCCTGACTCCCAAAGTGCCAGCAGTTGAGAGTTTGGCTTTGGCCAGGTGAGCTAGCCGTTTCTCCTCGGTGACATCATCCCCGTAACCACGAGTCCCAATCTTTAGATCTAAAATTGACGGTCTTTTGAATTTACTGGCAAGGTTCTCTAGAAGAATATATCCTGTCAACAAAAATGAGAAATAAAGTGTCAGGTAAAGGAAAAGAATGCCATGTAAATTATATTTAATTTTTTTTTTATCAGCAGTCTTTGCTTGACTGGTCAGTTGCAGAGATTATCGGTCACTTTTTTCTTTCTTTGCTCCTTTGTTTCGGGAAGGATGCGCAAATACAAACAGGACAAGATATACTTTGTTAAATGAATTGCTAAATAGGACTTAGACATTGAAAAAATTTAAATTCCTTTCTATATTTAGATTTTTTCTCTTTCAAGTTGGATACTGAGTTGTAATTTGCAAATCTAACTTAATTAAATAAAAATCAAAATGAAAACTTTGCCAACTGAAGGAGGCAACAACAACTGACAAATTCTGTATGACTGCTAACCATTTACAGGCAACTTATTGTAACATTTCACATCAGGAGTGTATCATGTCAGCATTTTCATTTATGTTACTGAAAACAATATACTTACTACAATTCTGGGTTACACCCTTTTGCTCGAATGTCCAAAGCTGCCGTTTCCAACATCTTAGGCTCCAAGGATTGTTAAGAGCTTCACATATATTGTCGGCAACCTCGTAATTCTCATCAGCTTTCCTCAGGTTAGATGAGGTGGTATGGAAGGCACAAGTTGAATTGTTATTGCCATTACTTCTGAAAGTTTAAAAGAAAAAAAATGAAGACTTGCAGTAAAGTTTTTGAAATTTTAACAAGAAAGAAATGACTGCATACAAACAAACAAACAAACAAAAGGAAGGAAAGGAAAAAGTTTGGGTTTACAAAACAACACGTCTCCTATGAGAGAGTTATAGTGTCACTACGAGTAGTAACAACTTGAACAAAACTGCCTTATCTGAAAGCTTATGAACCAACCAATGTGATACAACAACACGAAAATGGAAAGAAATTGCAAATAGCAACACAAACATCAACACAGGGTGTCCTACTACTAACTAGTACAAATTTCATCAAAGAAAATTCCTGTAAGGAAATTTATATAATTCACTTGCTCATAAAAAACCAAAAGAGTCCGGGGGAGGGTAGAGGTTGGGGGTGTAAAGGTGGGGGGACGGTAATTAGGTTATCTAATGTTACTAATGAAAGCAATCATCCAAATGATAAGAATATCGTGTAATCAAAGAAATTAATTTCATTCTCACATTGTAACTTTCTGTTGAATTTCGCTGCTGCTGCCATCAATGGCTTTTTGTGGATTGCGAGAGGGACGCCTGCAATCTTCACATATAATGTCGTTGTTCAAGGTGCCATTTTTGTTTTTTTTAGCTAAAGTGAACAGAAATACATTGTCATCGGTGTCCTTGCAAATCTTCACATCTATACAACCTGTTAGATCAAAGAGAAAGTAAGTCCAATAAAACAGGAAAAAAATAATTACTTTGCTGAAAGCAAAACCAGGAAACAAACTGTAAAACTCTACCGTGATGTGATATATCACTTCAACTGACACTTGATATTATGAAACACAAACTGTCATGCCACGAATGACTGAAGGGAAACTTATCCATAAGTACAGAGTCAAAGGTTACAAAGCTGATCAAAGCTTGGTAATAATAACAGCAAATGAAATGATTATATAGTGTAGTACGAGAGATGCTGTACCTTTCAATTTGGGAACAAAGAGCTTCAGAGCTGGAGACATTGTCTCATAAATACCATACTCTTCCTGAACCAGAGGCTTACACACTGTTGTTTTGTCTAACAGACAAACTCCACTGTGGCCTCCTACTTGATGGTTATAAGGATGCAGGCAGATCCAATCTCCATCTTCGTCTTTGCTCATTGCTCGTGGCTTGCCTTGCCATCCCATGAGGCATGTCTTGGGTGCTGCAATGATAACAAAACAAGAGAACAATATTTTATAAAAGACACGTCTTGCTCCTTTGCTTGAAACGAAAGTTTGATGACCAAATTACTCATCAGAATGCGAATGACGAAAGTGCAGCATAATATTATTGCAAAGGTTGACGTTAATTTATGGCATTTCAAATATTTGCGAAGCTTATTCATACATGACACCACCATACAGTGAGTTGTTTCTGATTGCATAAAGACGTCTAAAATCCAATTATGAATAAGCTGTCTTACTTAGAAAACTCTGTGATTTGTATCAAGCTTTTGGTATCTGAGGCGACCCAATATCAGTATGGAATTTCTTGCACCATTGCATTATGAATTTTTATTCATGGCATGGAGAGATTTCAACCAAGCTAACTTGGTCCTTTACAAATCTGATCAGAAAAATACGGTAAAAAGGAATTGTTGGATTACAAAACTAACACATTTTTTATTACACAGAAAGAAATATTAGTATTACATACTAACATACAGTAGGCCTAAAGCTGGGGAAAATTTCAATGAAGCCAGGTATATTTTACTGTTTTTCAAAACTTCTGCAGACTGTTTGATGTAGGTCTATGACGATACTTAATCAAATATATGGTACTAATTTAGAATCCGTACCAATTGACCCTACTTCCTAACCCCTAACCCTATTCCCTACTTCCTTACCCTACTCCCTAACCCCTTACCATATTCCCTACTTCCTAACCCTAATTCCTAACCCCTAACCCTACTCCTTAAACCTACTTTCTAACCCCTTACCTTATTCTGCTGATTCGAAGTAAGCTTTCCCATTCATTTGGTACGGATTCTAAAGTTAGGCCAAATATATTGATAGTGATTCCATGAACTAATGCTGGTTAGATGTAGTCTCACATTATTGAATCAGCTTGAGCCTATAATTACTAGTAAACTAGGCTACAGTTCACTGTACAGTACTACTGCTAGTACTAGCCTAACATTTAATGTAGTGTAGCTTGGGCTACGTAAATGACTGATGCAAGCGAACCGAATAATTACAATTACTAATAGAATGTACTCATGTACATATAATGTTTTGCTGGTTGAGGTTGACCAATTTATGGAACAAATATTATGTTCAAGCATACTTACTTGGCCTGGTCTTAGAGATAAAGCACTATTACTACTACCGGTACCACTGTTTTCTCAGTCCGCCCATATTGTTTACATCGGTTAGGCGTTCGCTTCACGCATACGATAACGTTGATATGATACCAAGAGCACGGAAATTTCTGTGTACCAAAGCCATAATCTGTACAGTACTAAACAGCTGATGCAGTTCGACCATAGAAATTGAAGTCTTAATCCTAATACTATACCCAGTGGTACGTACGAAACACAGATAAAGTGTGTGCCAAAATCATGATAATAAACGGGGTCAGTCAGGGCAGAAACGGCCTGTGGACAAGGGGAATGAGAAGGAACTGCAGAATGGCATGAGGATTATAAGCTCGTTAATGTGTTATTGAGAATTTGAGAGGTATATATAAAGGGAGGGGTTCCTTTATTATTAACAACAACAGGGGCGGGATTTGAGTTGTGAAAGTGGGGGGGGGGGGGGCAAGCCTGCCAGCAAGACTATCTAAGCTAAGCGCCACCATCGGTTGGCGCGGAGCGTACAAGAAATTTTTTGGCTTTACAAACCCTCCAGATGGCCGGAAAAGGCACTTCCCGAGTGCTCTAAGCTGCATGTACCCATCCTTGAAATATGGATCTCATGTCTGAAATTGTATCTAGATAGTTAATTATCGTTTAAAAATTTGAAGAGGATTGATAGTAGAACATATGGTCAGATGGTGATGTACAACTTTTGTTATACATCACTATCTAAGAGGAGCACCATCATCGGTTGGCAAGGAGCGTCAAAATTTTCGATGCAAGGTACCCTTAGATCGGTAAAATTAACGCCCATATAGGCTTTAAATTGCATCTAAACAATTAATGAACGTGTGTAAAGTAAGGGAGGACGGATAAAAGAACTTATATGGTGATGTACAACTGAAGCTTATACGTCACTATTTAGATGGTGCACCAACATCAGTTGGCGCGCCGCGTCGAAATTTAAGCAAAAAGGAAATCCTAGATCAGCAAAAATGACACCTCTGGTAACAATAAATCGCATCTAGACACTTCTTTCCCCCTAAAATTATTAGTATATTGTGCATTGGACCGATCAAGAATATGTTCAGCACCCACTTCGAAATTCTCCCCGCGGTCCCCACTTCTTGGAGAACTTGGCAAATATTGGGGGCTGAACATACCTTTACCCCCCCCCCACACACTTTTTTCATGGGGGATAAGCCCCTCAAGTCCACCGGTTCCGTCGCCACTGAAGTCGAGGCGGGGTGACTTTTTGGATTTTACAATGCGACTAGGTGCAACATGGAGCAATATATTTACGGGTCATTTCATAGTACTGGCTGAGATTTGAAAATGAAATTATTACCTGGCAGTACCAGCATTATGTTTGAACTATTGCCAGATTATCAGGCAACATAGAAATTCATAATAAATACTTGAATGTTACTTACTGTTAATGAAGGGCTAGACCACTGGGGTGGAGTGGGGGTGGGGGTGTGTCATGTGTCAGTGTATTGAATTTAATTATTGATATTACCAATATGCAATTCTGGCTTTTGTAAATCGTTTCTCTGGATTTAGTTATTCAACGCATTTAGTAGAGCAGCAACGTTGAAAATCAATTCCTGAAGCTAGCACTGTAGCACATGCCGCGGATTCATCACATGCAGAATTGAATCGCTAGTGTGTTAGCTCCAAGGATTCGTAACCTGTGCTGCGAACCATGTGCTAGCTTCAGCTTCAGTTATTCATGCTACATGTTACGATGTTAAACACAAATTCGACTTAGATTCGAAACAAATAGGGCTATTTGATAGGGAATAATTTTGATTAGGGTTGTGCAAATTTGTCTGCAAAAACGACAAAAAAAGTGAACTAAGGTTTGGGAAAAAGTGGGGGGCAAATGCCCCCTCTTGCCCCCCCCCCCCGTAATCCCGCCCATGAACAACAATATGAATTGGAAGAGCATATTTCTCATATTAATAAAACAATAGCCCGTA